>NW_024582621.1:310879-354335 GCF_018398535.1 Haplochromis burtoni | reverse complement strand
GATAGATAGATAGATAGATAGATAGATAGATAGATAGATAGATAGATAGATAGATAGATAGATAGATAGATAGATAGATAGATAGATAGATAGATTTTCTAAGTAAACTTTTTAAGGTTTTTTTTTTTAAATAAACAACTCTTTGGTTTAATAAAAAATCCTGCAATTTTTATATGCTTACTTACGTTGTTTGCAATTGTTTTTTCTAATTCAGTGTTTTCATTTGATGGTAAATTAATTTCAGAATAATAAAACGAAAGAAAATAGGCTCAACACATAAGATATCTCTGTGAGCATTTTGAATATTCTCTTTTTGTTTCCTCTTTTTTTTCGCTGAAACTGAACAGAAAAAGTTGCTTATTCTTACCAGAAACAGGTCTTTACTCATCTCAGCGATTTGTAATATTTGCTAATACTGTGTCTTATGCTGAAAGTGATTATTCAGATATGAATTTGATAATATTCATTCATCGCTTAACTTCAGAATTTACAAAATCTGCATTACAGCTATTACAGGCATTTATTTATTTATATTTGGTGTCAAACACTGTTCAACTTTGTCTCTGGAAAATGCTTTCTAAATTAACTTCTCTTCCTTGGTTACTTTCTGTAGCATATCAGTCTAAATTAAGACAATTTATTTGAAGGTTGACAGGCTTCTACAACTTTAAATTTTCTTCTAACTAATAAATCATTCAATTTATATAAATATTTTTTATATATTTAGGATTTGGATTTTTCAATGGAGAGTTGTTACAGAGCTTTTAATTACACACCAAGAAGTTGTCATCTGTTTAAACACATTTCTGAGAGACAAAATGAGCTTCCTGACAGCTCTGCGGTATAACAGGGGGAGTGAACACACAAGAAGGCACTAACAAAGACTGTAAAGCTTCTGCAGATTTTAAAATACTTTTAGCAGCACGTCAACACAGAGGTGATAACTGGTGATCATTATTCAGCTTATGGTCTCTGCTTTTAATATTAGGGATAGCAAAAGGAAACACTAACCAGCTAATTTACTTAATGAGCAAGAAAAACAGACGATTCTTTTCTCTTTTTTTGTGGTACATTAGTTAATTCGGTTCAAAATGTATAATCATAAGTTGGTTTAACTACTAAATTTACAATTCGTTCACTGTAAAGCAAATAGTGTGCCCCGGATTTCTCAGCTCTCCGTTATTGAACTTTATTTTTCTCCCTGCAGTGATAAAGTCCTGACAGTCTACTATAATCTTTAAATACGATCTAACGCTGAATAAATAATGCGAAACGACTCTTACAAAGTGAAAGAAAAAGTAGGAGTAGGAGTTAATAAATAAATAAAGGATTATTAAAAATGCAATCTGGGCGTGTTTTGGTGTTATCTGTTGTTTTTTTGTTGTTGTTTGTTTTGGGGTTTTTTTTGTTGCTGTTCCTGATACAAGTCAACACACATTTAAAACTGCAAATGTTACACGTTTTATTGCAAAATATGATCGTCGTAGAATAACCGTCTTCACAGTTTAACAGTCTTATAAAAGTGAAAACAAAAGATAAAAGTTGTTTTTTAAAAAAAAACTAAACAATGATAAGGCCATATAAATACAAACCAAGTGTTGCTCCACAGGAAAAACAATGAACACACACAAACAGGAAGTATTATTGCAGGGTAGTAAGGCTGATGCAGCATCAGGAGTTTAACGTATGGTACATTCTTTCAGATGACATTACTGCGCAAAGGAAAACTGCTCCGAGGATTTGAACGCATGCACAATTCAAGATGATAAACTCTGTATATAAAATTCAGTAATAATAATAATAATAATAACAATAACAATAATAATAGTGATAAACCAAAAAGTGGCGCATGCACGTTGAATTAGTTGATATGTTGACAACTCATTTAAAAAAAAAAGTTACAAATGAAAAAAGGATCAGACGTATCATGCAAAAAAATTTGGGCTGACTGTAAGTCGGAGTGTCCACGCACCCAAGAGACAACTCAACAGTCTGCATCAAAGAGGCCAAAGTATTTGCCAGTGTTAGAGAAGTAAATGTAAGGCGCGGCGTTTGCCGTCGGGTACACGACAGGGAACGGTATGGGTAACAAACATCCGCCCAGCACGCTGCTGTCTTTGTAAAAAGTTGGTAATTGCACGTTTTTTCCTGCCTCTGTAAAGTGATCGGCGGCCAGCGGCCCCTCCATGTCCGTGGACAGCTGTCTCTTGAGCTTGTTGCGGCGGTTCTGGAACCAGATTTTCACCTGGGTCTCCGTGAGCTGCAGGGAGCTCGCGAGGCACGCTCTCTCCGAGCTGCTCAGATAGCGCTTCATGTCAAAAGTCGCCTCGAGTTGAAATATCTGTCGCTTGGAGAAGATGGTGCGCGTTTTCTTCTTTACCATGGCTTTGGAGTCCACAGTCTGCTGCTGCTGTTGTTGGTGGTGGTGCTGCTGCTGTGGCTCCTCAGCGCTGCACTCATTTTGCGGACAGGATCCAGCGGTGAGCGGCGGTGTGTTTCCCCCGCGCTGAACTCTGGGCTTCACTGTGAACGGAGCGACAAGATGTGCTTTGGTGCAGCGGTAAAGGCAAACGTAAAAACACCTGCGGACAAGCTGAGCAACATTCCAGTAAAGCAGACACAAACCGGCGTCCTGTAAGCGCTTCTGCATTTTCGCACTAATAATTTGAACTTTGAGCGTTTTTTAAAAATATACATATATTTTGATCTTTATCGTTGTGCTTCTAAACAGATTAATTAGCCTAAAATTTCCCTTTAATTCTATGAAATTTACAGATATGGTATTTGGGTATATCCGTCAGAGTTACCTGTCTCCTCTGTCCTTCGGACGTCCCACACATCCTCACATCGCTCCTCCAAAACATTCTTACATCCACCGTCTTTCTGCCCGTTTGAACAGTCCAAATCTCCACTTTCTTGCGGCCTCAGGTTGAGGATGTTGTCAATTGTGAAGGTCAAACAAGTGCTCCGACTGGGGGCATCCTCTTTGCTCATATTCCCCGGCATTTCATTTGCTCCTCCGAGAAACCCGAAACACCGACGTCTCTGGACGCTCCGAGCACCATTGCTCCTCGGCTGCCACTAGAGCACAGAGGAGCCGGTGCGCAGTAAATCAACGACCCGGAAGACTGCGGTTTAGCAGCTTTTGATTGGCGAGGTTGAGGGGGCAGATGAGGGCGGGATGCAGATTTACGTCTGGCTGCCATATTGGAGGTTTGTGCGCTTTCTTGCAGCCTGCTTTCCCAGGAAGTGTGCAAAAACTAAGAGTTTGGAAACCTTACCAGTTGTTTTATTTATTTATTATTTATGTATTTATTTATTTTAGATACTAAAATACTTTTTAAAGTATCTTTTTAAAGTATCTCTGTAAAGAACATTAACATGTCATTTTGACAGCATTTTAACTACTGGCAGCATGAGAATTATGTAACCCGACAATGGGTTAAGGGGGCGCATAACATAGCCAAGTTTAACACAATAAGCTGTTCTAATCTCGCCTCCAACATTGCATATCTCAGCTTAACCTCATTGTTCTGTTTTATTTTCTTTGAAAATGTTACTCACACTATCAAAAACTATTCATCTCATGTGATGCCCTCTTTTCTTTCTTAATTGCCCCTTGGGCATATATAAGTTGGGTTTTTTTTACATTTTGAAACCCACATACAACCTAAATTCCAAATAAAGATGCCAAATAAACAGCTGATGGCCAAGAAACAGGAAAGAAACCACGAAACGCCTTGTGCATAAAATTTTATTCACATGTGAACATAGAAGTGTACAAAACTCTGTATTAAAATCATCTTAAATTAACAACAAAAAACAAAAGTGTCAGTCAATCAGTGTTGCTAATAGCCTACCCCTGCTAACAGCTATCAAAAGTCACAATATCACAAACACCATACTGGCTTTTATTTCATAAATGAGCTACATTTTAGCACTCATAGGTCACGTGTGTGGGTTCAAATTTCAGAAAGAATTGAACAGTCTAAAGCCACGTGAGAAGATGAGTGTGATGGGAAACTCAGCAGTGCAAAGAAAAACTTTTTCTGTAGCATGTGAATATAAGTTGAAAGCATAAAGTATAGAAAAAATATACAAAAATGAACTTTTGGTCCTGATTTTTGTCCTCAGATGATTTTTCTATGTGTAACCTGATTGTTTACAGTAATTTGTGTTTTCATTTCCAGATTTTTCTTATACATTTACAAATTAATGAATTCCCAAAGTATCTTTTTCTTTGTTTTAATTTTTTTTTTACATCGCTTTACACGCCATAAACATATTGGCTCTTCCAAGTACGTGGACCCCTATATTTTCCAGTGACAGAAATCATCGCAAAATAAAGCTTTAGTTGGAAACTGTGTGACTATGTGTGTGAAATGTCCTCAGTAAAGCACAAAGGAGGATGGTGGGCAGCTTGAATGGTCCAAAAATATCCATCACAATTTCCATATTTCTAGTAATACTAATTTATTCCTGGTAGTGCTAAATTTGGTACTAAATCTTAAAAAAATGACCTTTGCTTACAATAAATTGATAAAGGTTCTGCTAATGATGAGGAAGTTTAATGCTGAAAGTAAACACGGGCACCTTGATCTAAATTTGCTTGTATTTGTCTAACTTACTTCCAGAAAACATCCAAAGGAAACATTTCAGCAGAGGATGACAATGCTCAGTGCACTGCAGGGATGAACTTTACTGAATATTCTAACATGAACATTTTGCAGCATCATTATTTGATTCATGTGAGTCACAGGTATACGAGATCTCTTCCACTCTTTAAGTCACACCAGCCCGGTCATCTGTGGCGTTATGAATGACACCGGATGGGTGAAGTGGCCAGACAGCGGATAGTTAACAGAGTTAGAGAAGCCAACTACTGGATGTGACACGTGGGGCAGGTTTGTCAGTGTCAGGGGGGTAGTGACGCTCTCGCGATACAACACGGGAACTCTAACCACCCTCTGGGCGGCGTACGGTGCAGTGGTGCTGCTGGCTTCTATATCTGCCGTGATCTGCCGTTTCCACTTGTTCCTGCGATTTTGGAACCAGATCTTTACTTGGGTCTCGGTGAGCTGCAGCGACGCAGCCAGCCCAGCTCGCTCCGAGCTGCTCAGGTAACGCTTCAGGTCGAAGGTGGACTCCAGCTGGAACACCTGGCTTCGGCTGAACACAGTGCGCGTCTTCTTCTTTCGCACCACTGTGATGTCACCTGAGGCCAAGAAGAAGCAGTGTCTTCATTTAAAAGTTTCTTAACACACATTGCAGCAGTAAAAATGTTATATATATTTCTAGTGTTGCATTTACAGACCATGTAGCTGTTAATTGATCAAATTCATGCTAACAAGTCTCCAGGTGAATATCTCCAAATAGGCAGTACTGCTATGTAATACAATGAACTATGCGGTGCTATTAAGCAATTTGCAATATTTATGCTAATTTAATGTTCATATAGCATTTAGATATAAAGTTTAATATTTTTATTTTAATGTCTCCATTCAGTTACTAAATGTATCATCCTTTGCTTTTATCTAATTTCTACAACAAAATAAAAAGCAAATCAAATAAAACATGTTACCCTCTTCTGCTGTAACAGGCAGAGCAGGGTATGGCCCTCAGACCCAAGAAATGCTAACTGCACCCCTGCTCTCTAATGCGAACTTTTGAAAACTTGGGTCACTGCTGCTGTCAATGCACCTTATCGGAAAGAAAATGCTAACCAATGCTAACCTAACCAAGAAGCTCCGCAAATGCTGCTTTTTTAAAATCGAAAAAAAAAAATTCCGCTTGAGTGAGTGTGTACTCGAACACGCATGCGTGCTTATAGCAGAGCACAAGACATTATTTGGGTTTTTTGTGTATCTTTTTAATGAATTACGTGTACTTTGAGCTCACCTGTGTCACAGCTGTCCCCGAGAGAGACGCAAGAGGAGCGCGTGTCTTCCTCTTCCTTCTCATCTGTCAGACATCTGTCGCCTTCCTTCTCGGCCGGTTTGTCATTCTCCTCCGCCTTTCCCGTTAAAGTTGGGGAATCCCGTTCGCTGTTTAGCACGGGGTCTACGTGTTCGTGCGAGCGGCTGGTTTTGCAAAGAAGCCCTGCAAAGGATGTCGTGAAAAAAGAAAAAAAAAGTTACTTTAAATCATCCTACACACTGTCAGATTTGTGCACAGCAGGGAATTGCTCGCATTCATGCTGTCTGTCCTCTCCAAGATTATAAATACGCATCAGCTCTTCGCTGCGGGTCTATTTAAAGAACAAGAGGGAGATTGTTGTGAGATCGTTGTGTGGATGCCAAATCCTGTTGGCTTCTACACGGCTGATAATCGGAGAGTGAACCCTGACCATGTGTCATGTCCACTTTTGCCCCATTGAGACCCCAAAGCGAGATGCATAAATCATAAATGTTAGATGTGGGGGTTTGTGTGATGTTTGTTTATTAATAATAAAATGAGTTATATATATTTAACCCGACTCTTGTAAGCGACAAACAAGGAACAAATCGTCGAAACAAAAACGAACATTTGTTATTTTCAGTAACCTTTTCGATGGGACGAAAAGGACGGTCAGGAGCAAACTCACTTCTCGAGCAGCCATTCGCTGTGTTTGCAAATGTTCCGCTCCCGTCCGACCTGTCAGTGTCGCTCAGACGTCTCGTTTTCAGACCCGGACACATCCCCGGGTCGTGACCAGTAAGTTTGAAGCTCGGAGTCTCCGCTCGCTCCTCGGCTGAAGAACGTCTTCCTGTAGTTCCCAGCAAATTCTCAATGTAAAAAGATGAACCTCTCGATGGAGGACCGGATTTCAGTCTCGGTGTTTTATCATCCAGCATGATGACTTTATGACTCCGCCAGTTACAAAAAAACCCCTTTTAAAATCCACCAGACGTAAATTTTATACTGTCATTCCTGGGAAGGCGTCTTATCTCGGGCCAGACGAGTCTTCTGCGCGCAGACCATCCCGACGCAGTCCATGTGAGGACAGCCTGCTACAGTTACGAGAGATACACAAAGCAAATTCGTTTCGGGTTTGAGCTGAGGGCAAAAGGCGAAGAGGAATTACTCCAGGAAATACCCGGACACGGTCTCGTAGTTTGTATGCTCTCGTGTGGGCTGTGCGATAGTCTGCCTTGAGGGACCGCAGAGATGGTGTATTTAGGTCAATTAGGGAGCAAACCAAGGCAGAGATACGTTGTTGTCCTCAGGGCTGGAGATGGAGAAAGCTCCATGAAGAATGGCACAGTGCACAGTACCGCCTATTGGTTACTTTTGTCCATGCACACTTTATATTTACTATTCACAAAATAACTAATAAGGTTTCACTTTCTTGTCCATAATGACACAGCAAAGCAAACGTTTCCCACAGAAATGCTATTTTTATATTTCATTTCATTGGTTACTAACGTCCAGTTATATGCCTTTAGATAAAACAGGGATAATAAACATAAATAAACCGTAGTAAAACATTTATTTTTCTTCTTAAAATAGCAGAAAAACCCAAGACTAAGCATGATGTATAATGTATGGACACTGTTATAGGAGGAGTATGAATCATAATTGTATCATTGTGCGCTAATGCTAATAAAAAGCAGATGCTGCTGATGTGGCATTCATGGCAAATAAACAACGTGCGTCAGTGGGAAAAAAAACTCTTACTGCGCTCAATTAACCGTGTACTTCAAGTGAAAAGTTTGGTTTATCGTAAATTAGATTGCTTGTTTAAATCAGTTCTCAGTAGGTTTGCGGGTCATTTCCCCTTTTAAAAATAAAAACAAAAGAAAAAAAACTGCTTTCCCCAAGACATCCTCATTCAAAACTTCAGCATCTATGGATACAAAAACGTTTGTCACAAAAAAAACAAAGCACCTACTGGACACAAGAAGCAGCCTGCTTTTTTGAAAATTAATTTTGTGTGTGTTGTAACACCAGTGAGATGTGTAACCTTATAAAGTGTTGCTGGCAAGTTAGAAAGTTGTAATGAGACAAAGTTTTACAAGCCCATCTTTTAACCTCAGCTAAACTAAGCTAACCTCAGCTTAAGGTAAGCACAGGAAACATCCAGTCTTCAAAATATGGGTATAATGTAAAATCAACGTTTCAATGTCAAACTCAGTGAACCTTAAAAACTGAAGCAAAGTAATAATAAGAAAAACAGATTTCTGTATTTCTCAGTGCAGTTTGATCTGAAGTATAACTTCAGAGAACAATTTACATTTTGTAAAAAAGTGACATATTCTGCTTGCACTGGGTTAGAGTTTTGGTTACATTTGGGGCATTACTGGTGATGACTTTGATTGGTGGGCAACGCATTTTCCCATGTGGTTACATGAAAAACTGGGACTGTTGTGGAGGGCTGCACCAATACACTTATAATGAGAACAAATTAGTATTGAGCAGAATTGAGTTCAGCTTATTCATGCGGCCCTTGACAACAGTCCCAGTTTCCTGCCTCAGAGGGTTAAAAGTCAGATCAGTGAGTAGCTTTATATCAATTTCAATAACAAGAGAACTTCAAACATGGCAAAAATTAGGATAAGGCAGAAGTATTTGACCACGTTTAAGAACTCTTTCCAAATCCTATGAACATTCGACTATTCAAGGAGAAATAATGTATCTTTTATTGAGAGAAGCCCTGCATCACCTTGGGTGCCCATAGATGGACTGGCTGTGTGCTGTAACTTAAAATGAGTTAATTAATGCTGAAAGTGGAAAATACTTAGTCAGCTATGAAACTGTGAACAGCGGAGTCAAACATAGCCGTGTTTGGAGTTGTAATAGGATTTAAACACTGTGAAAAGCTTACTTTCATCTGTAAGTAGCCTTGAACTAATGCTCAGAACATTCCAGGCTGCTGGATTTTTTTCAGGCTGCGAGCTGATCAACTTTGTCATACTTACCCTTATTTTCTACATATTTTTGCATTTGAAAGAATCACACCAGAATACAGCATGTATTCAGAAACAGAAAGAAAGAATGTGAACATAGAAATGAAAACAAATCTTCAAATCTCTGATCAGACTTTAGAGAAGAGAAGCAAAGAGCAACAAACACTTCTCAGAGAAAAGTGTGCAACACCCCCACCAACATTTTTAAATCTTCATAATACAGCCCACTACTTATGGTACAATTTCCCACATTTACCATGTAATGCTTTTGATTTTAGTACATCTATCTAAAATAAAATAAGTATCTAAAATACTTAGTGGTTCTTACTTAAACAAATATAAGTAGTTTTCATTTAATAATGGGGTGTTTTTAAGGCCAGGACAAGCCATGTTTCCTGTTCTTACCTTGTAATTACACTTTTGCAATCGGGGGTGCTGGCTGCACTAGAGTATCCTTCTTTTTTGTGTAATAGAAGAGAACAGTGGCAAAGCGTATTCTCCAGCTATCACCCAAAAATGTATCTGGAAGGTACTCATTAAATTTAAAAAATATATTATTTATTTATTCATTCATTGATTTATTTGTGTCTCCTTCATTTAAATATGCTGTGTAGGTAAACACCAATGGAAAAAATACAGTTTAATTTTATATATATGTCCTTTTTAAACTCCCAGTTATTATTTATTGGGTCCTTGTTACATTTTACATATCATCAGGAACTGATAAGTATATTTAGGGCAAAAGGTAAACCATAAAATCTGGTAAATGTTATGAAGTTGCATCTTACTTTTGCACGAAGTACGAACTTAATTACCAATTTACAGTTTAAAAAATGTGATTAAATGAATGTAACAGAATGCCAGAAATGCATTTGGCTTTCTGTAAGGTGTGATGATGTTCATGTACTGCCAGCAGTTGTGATGGTAACATGTCAAATCTCACAATTTTGTTCACAGTTTGAAACTGTTGTTATTAAATACATCTTAGTTTTAAAATGAAAAATGTCCAACAGTATGAAAACATTCATATTTCTTTGTTAATGGGAGGGTTTAAAACACCAGTATCCAACTTTTAGGATTTCAATCTCTATAAAATTCTGAAAATATATATATAAAAATATATATATTAATGAGGACTTTGTTTTTATAACATTTCATTTAAGTAACCAAAACCCTCACAAATGTTGCCACCTTCTCATTAAAATGTTGCTGAATTGGATTCTGATTGGTCCACAGGAGCATGACATCATGAAGTTCTAATGAGGTCCAGCCCACTTCGAGCAGTGACAAAAACACAAGAAATGAGAAAGGAACCAACTGTGTGAAATAACGAAAACTTTTACAACAGTCACAGAAAATGTGACGCTCACGTGGGACCCTTTCACGTCTACCAAGCTGGAAAGTTGTTTTCACTGTAACCAGTTGGTATGTTTTCCATTTCAATATCCTTTTAACCTCAACTATTCATTACTAATAAATAACATATTCAACAAATAAGAAGATTTTATGTACATTTAACAGAAACTACTTTTCTACTTATCTCCACCCCTTTCATGCATGAATTCATTTAGTTATTTATTTATGACATTTTACTTACTTTGCACTTGACAAATGAGTGACGAGATCTTATCCCTCGTCTTGTTTTCATGAGGACCCTTAATAGTGCGGCTTTGCTGTTCACATTAGGTAATTTAGAAAGATGCTGTTTCTATATGAACTTATAGGTCAGTAGTTCAAAAGCACACATGGAGGCTTGTCAGAGAGCATAATCTGCCTCCATCCCATTGTTCTTGACCTCCTTCCTGAGCTATGAAAATATGGAGGGCCCAAGTAATTGTGCTGATGCTTGAGTCTACGGGAGCAGTCGACATATCTGGGTACCTCTGCTGTTTTTCCCCAACAATGATTCAGCCAGGTGCTTTTGGGCCAGCTTGAAAAATGACCCCTCGCTGGAACATTAACATAACACTTCCTGTCCTGTCTCGCCCCATTTTGAGGAACAGCACAGAGGTACGTTCAAGATCACTTAATTATGGCTGGCATAAGGTACAGATTATTCAATGAAGAACCCAACCTCTAGATCACGTTCTGTACTAATGCAGATAAACAACTCCTTTTTCTGCTTCCTAAAGTAACATTTTGAATTCATTAATTTAAGATTGTGGAAATGTATTAGACTATTATTTGCAGTGTGAGAAGACACCCAAAAGATTTAATACTATAATTTAAAGATGTGTGATTACATGTCCTGTACTAATAATTTTACAAAAGAAAACTGTTAACAATGAGCTTGACGTATCAGAAGCATTGTGGTGAAGGGTCCCTATTTTGTTAACATATTTAACATAGTTAATTAGCATTTCCTTCTTGCTGTCTGACAGCTTGTGGTGCTAATATTTTACACGTCCATTGCTTTTTTTATATGAAGTCTTAAAAGTGACAAAAGCTGCCTGATAAATGTAGCAGAAAAATGTACAGAAAAAAAATATAAGCTTGGCATTTATCTGGCGTGAAATATAAGCACCCAAATCCCCTTAAACTGCACTCAGGGGCTGCACTTTGCCAGCTTTTCTCTCTCTGTTTTTTTCAAACCAATGGCCTTTTGCTGCTTGAGCAAGTTTTCAATTAAACAATAAGAAATCCAGTCCTCAAGATTGCTTTGATTTCCCCAGCACAGCCTGTCCAGAAATAAATCATCATAAAGCGTATTCAGATGATATTCCAATCCTGTATCTTTACTGCTAGTTACGTTTGTCTTTCAGTATACATCATCAGAATCAGTGCATTAATAGTCTGCTGCTGGGGGATCCTCCACATCATTATTTCTGGCACTGTAATGGGCCACTGTGTCAATGCAAACTGTTGAGGTCAAAGCCATGGCCCAGAATGCAGGAGTGTATATGAGGTCAGTCAGGTCCAGACATCTTAGGTCGGCCTTAAAAGAGCCAGTCAACCAGAAGGCCCCTTTATGCCACAATGAGCGTAGAGTTATTGACGACGTTGTCTGGTCTTTCAGGCTCTCCTGCAGCAATCGCAGTCGACTGTTGATTTATTTCACCTTCGTTTTTTCATCTTTCTTTCTTTTCAAGAACCAAATGTCTACCAATCAGATGAGATTTAAAGCATGCCGTTTCTCCGGCAGTTTGTGTCAAATGGGTCAGCGCTGGGCCCTGCATGAAAACAGACTTCCAGGCTCCCGCTGTCACTTATCAGAAATGCTTCCTAATCTGCGTTTTATACCTGCTCAGAAACTCCAAAAAGAACACTCCAGATTACAACCATCGAAACTGACACATACTTCTCCTGCTTAATCCCTATTAGCCTTCACCTCACTGCACCCTGAGCCCGATTCATTGGAACGAACCAAAAGGCATTCTGGGAGTTGTTTGTTTTATTGCGAAAGCTTTTACGCTCTCACACAAAAATCTGTTAGGAAAAATGAGTTTGCTGTCTTTAGTTTTGCTTGTTTGAATTTTACTTGGCAGAAGCCTGAAAGCAAAACAAATCCAAGACTCGGTAGAAATAAACTAGTGATGCCTGTTTGTTTAACCCTTGGACAGCAAATTAACCCCTGTTAGAGCCAGTTTGTCAGTTCAGCACAAAGGAGCGAAACGCTTGATATTTTAAGCACATTGTGGGCTATTGCCACATATCCCCACCCATCAGTGCAAATATAAACACATAAAACCTTCAGAAAAAATGCCCATCAAGACTGTCTGAGAGGTTTGTTTGTGCTCAGACATGACACATTTAGGGACTATCCACACATTTCCTGCGCAACATAAAGTAACCTAAGATAAATTCAGCCACTGGTGACGTGTTTCATCCCTCTGGGCTGGGGTGAAAATCAACCGAGCACTTCTTGTGGGTACAAGTATCTCAGCTGATGGGCCATTAGATCAATGAGAAAACATCAGCTTAACTGTAACACCACTAATGTCTTTAGCTGTAATAAGACATGTTTACGCCAGTGGTTTATACCTGATTAGTAAATGTTTATATCTTTATCTTCAGAGTTAGTAATAAAGTAATAAAGTACAAGTACTTTTTTTAAACTGTAATAAAATTTTCAAGTATCCTGTGCTATAATTGAATATTTATTTTTTTTTCTCACAAATTTTTACTTTTATTCCCGAATATTTTAAAACAAACGTTTTTAGGTTCTACATCTTGCGTTTCAAAGAAAGGCTCATCGTTTTGATTATTTCACATCACTGTGCACCTTCCACTCATCAAACTGGTTTGAACTTACACAGAGAGAACAACAACATAAAAAACACATAAAAACAATCCCTAATAATCATCTTGATGCATTCTCAATCATCCAGGAAAGTGAATCCCTAATTATGCATCATTTAAACCATTATGCATTGTGATGCTAGCTGAAGCTACAGCTGCTGTATTTCTCAGGGAGAGAAAAGAACAAGAGCTAACTTCAGCTTGGAGAAAGATGTAAGAAAGACAAGAGACGGTAGAAGAAGAAGAAGAAGGCGTATTTGTAAATGTAAGGACCGTTAGATTTAACTTTCTAGTTTGATAAATTTAAAGCTACCTGCTCCATAATACACTATAATGGACTGGTGCAGAGTGGCCGTGGTGTTCATGGTCAGTGTGAGGTTACATCAAGGGTAGCAGACATCGATTTAAATTTAAGCTGATTAGCTTCGCTCACTGAAGTCCACCTTTGTACCACCCATGATAGCTCATGTAACATCTGCTATCCTGTTGAAAACAGCTAGCTAAATCCACAAGGAGCAGCAGCACAGCTCGTCTCATCACAGCTTGTACACAAAGTCTGTTGGAGCTCACAACAGAAATATGTGAGGCTTGTTTCTAAGTGCTTCTTATTCCTCACACTGCACCAGTTGTAACCCATCTGAGATTTCCTCCACCCCCGATTCCTATTTAAAAGCTCTGACTGTGCAATTTCATGTTTTTGGATGGGAAAGCAGAATCACCAGTGTAGAAAGGTAGAGCTAATATTTTTATTCCCTTTTGTTTTTCTTTGCTTGTGTTCTATGTAACAGATGTTTAAGCTTTGTGATTTAACTAAAATTAGAATTTTGGTTGAAATAAAATTTACTTTCCCTTTTAATAATATTGTTTTTATTATTATAAAAATATGGAAAGTTCTGGTTCAGTTAACTTGGCATAAAGTCGCTTGTAGAAGATTTAGTTTTTCATGTATATGCTTTGGAAACACTCCAGAAGGTAAATTTCCTCCACTTTTTATTTTTACTTGAGTAAAAATGTAGACTCACAACTTTTTTACACAAGTATCTGTACTTCTACTTAAGTAGAAACAAAATCAAATCCCCACTGACTTGGTTGCACCAGTGTGTTGAAACAGAGCCTGTGTTTGGCACACTTAACTGAGTGGTGATGATGGACCTTTCTGGGAGGCTGAGTAATTTAGAAAGTAGGTTACTACTGCTCAGTCTGAGCTTTTATTGGAGGAGACAGTATGTGATGTCAGTGCAGGCTCATCCATACACAGCCTGATTTAGGCACTCTGTTTGAAAATAGATGTTGACAGTTTCCTGACACTTGGTACTTATCTTTGTTTCATGAAAATCGCGGAAGTGGAGAAAAAAGTGCAAAAATGAGCGAATAACGCATTAACCTTAAGAAAAACCATAAAAAAAAAAATGTCGACATAAAATATAAATAGAATAAAAAAGACTGTTTAGTTTTTTATAGTTAGGAAATCGGTGAAACGCATAAAAGGGACCTGTAAAGTTTTACGAAGACAGAAAATTAAATCGTCCTCTGTTTCCTGAAAAGGACAATCAAGGAAGACTTGTTGAACACGCTCAAATATAAATACTTTTAAAAGGATCCTGAAAATAGAGCTTTCTGTCCATGCTTGTGTGCCCTTTTTGAGCAGTGCCCTGGTTGCACTCGATGTGACCCTGGGGTCTGAGCTTTATTTTCACATGCAAACTTTAATAAATCTGTTATAAAAGCAAGGGGGGAAAATGAAAAGATGAAAACCTTCAAACAGAGAAATCGCGTGAGAAAGACGCTGAGCGCGCTCAAGGTAGCAGCTGACTGCCGTGGAGAGTGCACTGCCCCCCGAGGTCAAAGCACTTCTGTCATATTAGCTTATACACAGGGTCCATATTTTTCAATAAATCATGGCCCTGAAGGATAGCTGGGAGTGCTCAGGCTATTAGAGCTGCAGTCAGTGCTGCCTGCCGGGGATCCCCAAACCACACACCGCGGAATTACACCTAATGAGGAAGCTTACTGTGAGTGCCCGATTTTAATAGAACTATGAACTTTTATTAAAAATGTTCAAATGTTTCCAGTGATTTTATGGCTTTTTCATGTAATAGAAATTAAAATGAATTTAAATCACGATCATTAAAAGAGCAAACTGACAGGGATGACAGTATTTGGATAGGTAGTTATACAGTTATAACGAGAAACACTAGTTATAGACATATCCTACAAACTTTAAAGTAAATAAATAAATAAATACATTAAAAATAATAATAATAATAGTTTATTTTTTTCCCTTTCAAAATAAATAAAGTAGCAATTCAAGTCCACTGTCTGTTTCTTTAAAATTGGGGTCGAGCTAGGTCTCCTCGCAGTCTGACGGACGTCTGATTAAACATACATGCCGAGGGGCACAGCAAGAAAAACCAGAAGCGGTATGAAAGATGAAAGAAGTCCATAATGCGTGTCTACAGGACAGATTTCCACAGAAAGTCTCGTTTTTGCTCCTCTTATCACGCAAGTCCTCTTTGGTGACCTCACTGCTGCTGCCCGGGGAATCAAACCCACAACCTGGACTCCAGTCACCGCCCAAACATGATGACGGAGGCTAATTTATTTATTTTATTTCTCCGTTTTTAGTTAGAAAGAGGGTTTTTTTTCTCCGCAAAAAAACTAACTCACAGTGTCATCAAGGCCCAACAAACAACAAGTTGAACTGAGGAGCAAAGAAGCAAAGAGCAGAGGTGGCGGAATTTAGCCATTTACAGACGCTGATTACTTTTAGGTTTGATTTGTCCTGCAAGTGTTTGTGTGTCTTAAATGTTTGTGTGTTGCCCTTTCTGTAAAACGCGTGACCCTACAGGTTATAAGGCCAGCATCAAACTGCTACATATATAAAAATAATAATAATAATAATAATTTAATTTGTTCCATGGGAAAGATTTTTATTTTTATGTACCGTTTATTGTTCAAGTTGGTCCAACTTTAAAAACGTCACTCAGACGCAAAATTACAAGTGAAGTGAAGCAGAGCAGGTCAGCATTTTTACACAATACAGCACAGTACTTACTAATTTTACTGTGAGCAGCGGATTGGTTTGTAGACTCTGATTGGCTAAACTGGAAACATTGTAGCTGAAAAAGCAACACACACTCTCTTTGATCCTAGAAAATAAATTATTAAATAAATATTCACAAGTACTCGAAAGGGGAGATTTTTAATTTGACAAGAACAACATTAAGATTTTTTTAAGACTTACAAAAATAATAGGTGATATGAAATCCGTGAGGAAAAAAGAAAGTAATATAAAATAAACAAAAGAAAAACAAAGAAACTAGCAAGCAGTTAATAATAATAATAATAATAATAATAATAATAATAATAATAATAATAATAATAATTTATGTACCTTTTGAAACAAGACAAACACACCGACAAAAGAATCGAGATCAGACTTTTTATTTATTTACATTATTGGGCTTTTCTGCATTTTTTGCCTCGTATTTTATGTGTTTCTGTTAGTTTTATACGGAACAATTTACCCTAATTTATTCCCCCCACAAACACAAACACACACAAAAAAAACAAATAAACAAACCCCCCAATGCTTTTCTCCAGTCTTATCCTGAATACTGATTTTATAGTACTATGTAGAAAGAACATAATTGCACATAAATTAAACTAATAATTATTATTATAATAAAACTACAAGGAATCTGAAATCCTCTTCTAGTTCACTTTAAAATTTAAAATAAATGTTTAAACTTGTGGTTAATATTTTTTGGACCGCTCAGAGAGACGTGGGTGTTTCTACTGCTCCCTCACACCGTCAGCACTCAACACCAGGTTGTGAAGAAAAGCTGTGAGCACATCAGTGTTTCATGTTGTTTGAATGAATTCCCAGCATATTTGACAGATGGGAAAATTATTATGAATCTCATCGACAGTCCAACTGTGTTTTTAAAAGTTTTTCAGAACTTGTTTTTCTGTCCCCACAAACACAGCAAACAGACCAAGTCGCAAAGTTAATCGCAGCTGAACAAAAGCGCTTATTTAGCATGTGTTCATGTGTTCCTCCTTACAGAAATCGATGAGGCCAACACCTTCACTTTGGGAATCTGTGCTAATAATTTGGATTCTGGGACATGAAAGAAATGGGCTAATTTGAGGCTGTTTCAGAGGGAGTTAGCGAGGGAGGTTGCTACACCGCCTGGAGCCTTCTCAAGGCTGGGAGGCCGAAATCTTACTGTAATCTGCTGTTTCGGGTTATTCCGCAGTGCAGTGGGAAAAGAAAAGAGACGCCTTCAGCTGAAAGTGCTGAAGACGAAAGCTATTCTGGTTTGTGTCACTTCACGAGTTGAAGGGAAACAGAAAATCCTGATCACGCAACCCGAACCTTGCTTGGCTGCAGAGTTCAGTTTGACTAGTGTAAGTGGTGTCAGCACAGTGAGTGCTGATTGTAATGAAAAAGGTGTGTGTGTGGGGGGGGCAAAGAAACACAACTATAGCTGAAAAGCTTTCATTGAAACAAACAGATAAGTAACTGTCCAAGCATCGTATTACACTACACTAAACAACGAAACAAGTGGGGGAAAAGTGCAATAAAGAAACGATTGCATTGTTGTCTTATTGACAGTACCGCTGTCTGCCGGATGAGGGCAGTAAAGCTCAGTGTGACGTGAATGTGGGAAAACAATTAGATTATAAAATACAAATTAGATTATAAAATAAGGATAATAGAAGAGAGCGATTGAAATTCTCAATGCTTATTGTTTATCTTTCTTTTTCTCAAATAAAATTTGAATGCGCTCTAAATTTTACTACTCAATCCTTTTTATTAAAACCGACACATGATAGGAACTGCACGTGTGAAAAAATAAAGGGGAAAAAAGCAACATGTGCTGCTTGAGCAGCTTTTTGGTACAGACTGCCCGAGCTGATTGGATGACCAGCATTTTTCTCAAAGAGATGTTGGTGTTTTAGTGAAGATGGGGGGAAAGCAACTTCTAACATCCAGTCCAGTCAGAGATCATGTCATATGATTTACATCCATCAGAGAACCCTGTGGATGGGTTAATGAGCGATCAGGATAGGATAGATTTTCCTTTTTGCAGTTAGGCTGACCTCAGCTGTCTGTCTTTCATGCTCAGTTATTTCATTTCAATACATTTAGAGATCTATTTAAAGGACAAAGATGCTGCTCGTGATCTTTACAGCAAAGATCAATCTCCAAGCAGAGTGCAGGACAGTACTCCACCGATTCATCCAGACGATGAGCAGAGTTCAGGTTTGTAATACCAGTCTTATGTCGCAAGATGGCAGTGTGACACTTACTAAGTCACAGCTCCTGGTCAAACTGCATAATGTTTAAAATATGTTACTGCTAAACTATAATGAGAAACTATTTTAAATTGAGAGGCTGTGCACACACAGTCTTTTGTTATTACTTGACTGACTATCCAATCAGCTTTTGTATTATTACAGTCTGAAGGCGTGTGTGTTAGACTGGCTGTAGGTGTGCATGGTTGTGTTATCCCGGGGTAGCGTGTATCCTGGCTATCACAGAGAGACAGACAGCATCGAAAGCTCATGAAGAGGTAAGAAAATAGATGGATGGGGTTTTCACTACTGAGCAATACCAGTCTGTTTCTGCTCTTATTTCAACAAATGACATACTTTAAATGCTGTAACAAAATTTTTAGCGATGCCAGTTATGGCAATTGTGCATATTTAGGCAAAAACGTATTAAGTGCTTGTTTATAAAAGAAAAAAAACCTTGACTTTTGAACACAATTTAAAGGTGGAACATAAACGAAACAGACTAACTTTTTCTTGCTGTGCCCCTCGGCAGACTAACACAGACTAACTCACCACTATGCAACATCCATAATAAATGCACAGTGAGAGAGAGGTCAGTGATTGGCTTTTGAAAAATGTGGAAGTGGTGTTTAAACTTGGATTAGCATAGATTCACTCTTTATTACGGCATTAAAATACAAAGTAAATAATTAAAACACATGTAGGATTTTTGTTTTAACTACAGTTCATAAAGCAACAAGAAGATCTAAAGGTGTTTAAACGTGTGATTAACACAGCAGCACAATAAATTTAGTGAAATGTAAAATATTTTATTCAGAATGAGAAAGCAACAAAGGACTTCCTTCTATAAATTTTAAACCTATGACCCTGTATTCCACCATTAGCATGCACAGTTCTATATTTAGGTCTGTACTTACATCTGGATGTGGGTCATTTCTTATGTGCTGAGATAAGAAATGACCCACTGAGAGGCTATAAAGCCCCGCTGCCATCCAAGAGTCAATCAGTGGGAAGCTCCATAATGGTTCATTTACTAGAAGATGATGGGAGAGCCTCATCGCTCACAATGTTTGTCTGAGCCACCAAAGTAACATTATCATCTGTTACCTGAGACTGCTGTGCCTGTGTGTGGTAAATGTGATCCAGGTGTATTGCATGAGACAGGACAAATGCTCAGATAATCTTCTCAATCTCCTAATGGTGAACATGGTAACAGGGACTTTCAGGTGTCTTTTTTGGAAGTCAGTCTGCAAACTGCAGAGGATAGATTGTTGCTATGTAGCATTTACAGGGAATGAGCACTGCTGAGTTATGATCATTGCCTTTAATATATTATACAGGATGTAAATCACCAAGGTTCTTTTTTGTTATCACATTTTAAATCATTATTTCAGAAAGTAAATTGCTTTCGAGTTGGAGATTTTAGAGTCTCATATCTGAATAATCCATCACTTGACATCTTGAACCGGTGAGAGTTACCCAGCTGCTCCGTGGCACAATAAAGTGAGCTCTCACTGAAATCACCAGGCAAAGGCAAATAGAGCAGTTTGAACGCCTTTTTTTTTCCAGCTGAATCACAAGTACCTGGGCTAAAAATTAAGATGAACATGAGCCTGTGGCAATTATGCACGGCCGTCTGGAGGAAAGGAGAGCGAATGTCTGACACCGAGGCTGTGTTTAGGCTGCTGTGCATGATGTGCAGCTTAATTCATTACAAGGAGACAGAGAGCTCCTTCGCGTGCACGCAGCCCGTCTTTTGTCTCCACAGCCTATCAAATCAAATTAGTCCTTCAGAAGAGCTCGGGCGGGGAATCTCTCCTGTCATTAGGGTCTCGTGCACAGAGAGGAAGAGAGAGACAGAGAGGGAGAAAAAATAAGTAAGTGCAAGAAGCCTTGTAGGAATAAAACACTTCCATCGTAATGCAAATTAGTGTTACTGGGTTTTCATATCAACAAGTTCTTTTTCTTTCTTTCTTTTTTTTAAATCAGTGTGCGGGTGGGATCGGCTGTGCTGGGCATTTCCTAAGACTCCAGTAAGACTCGGTCATTTGCATTACCTCCATCTGCCTTTTTTCTCCAGCAGTCTGAGCACCACCATGCATAAGAAAATCTTTTTTTTACTCTCTAAAGCAGAACATCTTATTTAAGCAGACACAGACCAACACAGACTCTGCAGATTTTCTGGCCTTGATACATGAGCTGTTGTCACTTTTCTGAAGTGGCACACAGTATGTGCTGTACTACTGAGTATACACTCTGAAAACTACTGAAGTGACAGCTGATAAAACTGATTTTTGATGATTAGAATCTGCAGGTTATGAAAAAACTTCTTAACAAAAAGACTCAATAATGCACATTAATGTCCAGTTTTAGGATTTATTTTTCTAGTTTCTCCTGCCTTTCTTCCCCCTTCCTCTCTCCCTCATCAGTCTAGTTTGCAGTTACAGCATTGACTGTATCGCATGCCCAACTATGGTGTTCCCACGACCCTTCACTGTTTATGCTAGTACTTTAGGGTGACCTGGACTTACTGCAGTTGTTTTCTAAAAAGCAAATGTTGCCACTCAGGTAAAAATTCTGCATAAGAATTATATTTGTAGAAGGAAAGAAAACAGGAAGCAACTAAATCACAGCATCTCCCGTTGTATAATGTGGGAATCCTTGATCTCTGTCACTCTTTGTGTTTTTGCTGGACACAGCGGCGACTTTGGCGAGGAGCTCAGTGTGGAGCTGCTACTGCTGCTCCTTCATATTGAAAGGAGAGTTGAGATGCTTCAGGGCACCTCTGAGGTGGGCATGTCCTACCTGGAGGAGGCCCTGGAGCAGACCCAGGACATGCAGGAGAGATCACATGCCTTGGCTGGTTTGGGGATGCTGTAGTAGAGAGGGAGGTCTGAGGGTCTGTGCTTAGAGTGCTGCCCCCAACCTGGACACAGATAAGTGGCAGGATGGATGGAAGGATGCTTTAATGTTTTAATTCCTTGTTCTTTACTTTTTATTGCATAAGATATGACAAATTTGTCAAATATTCTCCTTAAGGGTCTGAAAGATTGAAAGAAGACCTGCACCTTTGTCATAATTCATCCCTGTGCATTATTTGCTTGTCTGTGCAGCTAAATTGGAAGCTTCTCACAATGCATCACAGCACCTTCCTACACTCTCTGGCTTCAGGGAACATATACAACAATGGATTTTCCCACCTTATCAGCTCCCCAGATGGTGCAGAGACTCGCCACCTGACTGTGCGCCGTCTCCTCGCTTTGCCCGGCTCTTTATTGAGGTACTCGCTCTGCCAGCTGCAGATGCGCACCCCCGCTTATCCTCGCCTCCCCAACCCTCCACCTGGCTCTGACAGAGCACGGAGGCCTCAGGTGGCCAGCGTACCTGTCGCAGGCCTAAAAGTTAATCACAGGCTCACACTAAGTCTTCGCTTTCCACTCTGCCTGGAGCAGCATTGCCTGCAATGTCTGTGTCTCTGTGTGTGTGTTGGTATGGAGGACAATTCATCCACGATTAAAGAGCAGAAAATGCCATTTTGATTAATGATGTAGGTAAACTCCCTCCCTCGCTGCTTTAACATTACTGTATGTCATCTTGAGGGTTGGAAGAAGTTTTTCTGTTTTCAATTTGTACTCCGGGTACTGACATCTCTTATCACACTCAGTGACCTCTTTTTCTTTGTAGGAAACATTTGAGAACCTCGTTCCCTCGCTTAAAATTCAAATCCCGTATCTCGTGGCATTGTTGCACTTCTGAGTCTCCTCCTGTTAGCAGAGACGTTGGTATGTGTGCGTTTCTTCTCTCGAGTAGTCTGTACAGTGTGATTGCGCACAAATGGCGAGTCTAGACAGAGATGACTTTGTTCTGTTTGCACGATATTAAGAGCCCGATGTTTACCTCTTCTATTGTTGTAGACTTCGTGAAACTCTTCCTGCCATTGAACATCATTTCAAGCTGTGCTCTGAACATGTTAATTTAATGCTTGTCATTAACATTTCCTTCACATTAAAGACCGAATATAATAATATAAAAGTGTCTTGATTTCTGCTGACTAAAGCATTTTGTAATTTTTCAATTATAATTATGCTGCATTTGCAGTTTAAATCTGTAGAAAATCTGCAAAATCCATATCAGTGATAGATCATTTTAATGCATAATAGTAGCATTTTGGCAGATTATCATTTTTTTTTTGCCATCCACTCAATCAGTCCATCCCTGCCGAGACCTTGACTTGTTCTTATCCATGCTGCTAAATTATTCACCACTGCCCTCCTATCCTGAGTGTAGCCTGTGTGAGTGTAGGGATTATATTATGCATGAGGTAAAGAAATTGGTTTTCTTTGAGAAATGAAGGCAGTGTGGGAAAAATGGCACCAGAATCAAGTGCTTCAAATTGCAGAGCACAAAAAAAAAACAAAAAAGTGTGGCAAATGAATTTTTGCCTCTAATCTGGACTCCATACCTTCTATCATCTATCTTTCTTTCTTTCTTTTTTGTGTTAAACTAACCCCATCCTCCTTATTTGACCTTAGCAGGAAGCACTCAGTGAGGAGTTCAGAGATAACATCCACATCTGATGCAGGTGCAGGAATAATAGCTGTTCTCCAGAGGCTATGAACAAAATGAAATCCCTGACAATAGACTTTTTTTTTTCTTTTACTGCTGCACTGAACAGGAACACAGCTTTTAAAGAGAGGCTGTCCTTTCCTAAGAACTAGGAGGACTTTAATTTAAGGAGGTTACACAAAAAGACGACTAAATCACCTCACTAAGAAACTGAAAGGTTTAGAGAGCCGTGATGCTAAAGTCTGAGCCTAATTATCCAAATGAATCATCAAAAAGGAGTCGGCTGAGGCTTCTTGGCTCTTAATGTTGTCATGAGAAACTGTAGGAAATCATCAGCGGCACCCATTCTCTGTTTTAGCGTCGTCTTCACCTGAATCAGCTTGCAGACACCACAAATTGACATTCATTTTATTGACTCTGAAAAACAGCACAATTACCTGATAACATCAACGATAGCAGGAACAACATGCCGCCATCAGCAGCCGCATTGAAAGTCTAATGAAAACAATTCATTCCAGCTGAGAGGGTGTCATAAATCAAAGAACGGAGCTGTAAACTGAGTCAGACTGTCCTCACAGATCCTCCGAATAGTGAAAGAGACACACTGAACACGGTGATTCTCTTTGTATTATATAACTGATATTATGTTTCCCCAGAAGTAACTGTGTTATCGAAGCAGGAGCTGCTGAGCCACCGGATGCCGTTGAGTGTTCACCACCTCTGTGGTGGGTTTCCTTCATGCTCTGCTCTCAGCGTGTAACACAATAGCCGGTGTTTTCTTTGCTGTTTATGGTCCCGTCAATTTTTATGTGAATTATTGCGATGTAATGGTTTACGGGAGCGGTAACTGGAGACGCCGTCAGAAAGGTTTTAAAGGTGGAAAATGTAATTTCACTCGCTATTCCAGGTAATATCAAGGCTGTTCATTCGTTGCTCCCGCTTTGTTCAGTGCCTGACCTGTACTTTATCATCAGCCGTGCCAGAAAGACTCCCAAGGTCTTGATTTAACTTTGACTAAAACCACTCTCACCTCAGGGCAGGACCAAGCTATTCATGATCCGTCGTACACATACATGCACTCAGCAGGGTAATTACTAGGAGAGCGTGTGTGATTTAAACATTTTTTGTCTCTCACATCTGTTTCTTGAAGTAGCACCCCATTTGTGTATCTATTTTTGTGTGTAAACTTTCACATTTGGTGCAAAATTAAGTATCCCAGCGTGAAAAAGTATTTAATGTAAATGATTTCTTTCGACGATGCCTCTTCTATACTGCAGCGGGCCATCACCTTTGACTGTAACTGTGCTATATATCCAAAATAAAAGGAATTGTCAGTGTGGTTCAGACACATGAAGTTACTCAAGCAAGCCTTAACATTGTCTTAAGCTTTATAAATGTAAAGGAAGGACACACCAGCATTATTACAAGGTTTTCTTACTGCCGCAACTTTGTGTGCTCATTGGCTCAAAATTGAGATTGAACAGTAATCAATTAAATTAGTTAATTAGTTTTTATTTATTCAGGATGTTGGCAGTGTTGTTTCTCCATACTATGTACAGTTTCCTCCCTGTTTTCTTTTTTCTCTGTGCACCATAGGAGATTTGAAATGAAAAAATCCAGGTGCAGTAACAGACATTTCTTATAAATGCAAGTCCTTTTGGAGGCGAGGCTCGCCACTCTGCTGCAACTATAACTTCAATACAATACAATACAAATGTATTTATATAGCACATTTAAAACCGAAGATACACCAAAGTGCTTCACAAGAAGGTTAAAACATAACAGATATAAGACCATAACAGAGCACAAATAAGCTAACACATGAGAAACGCTGGTTAAACAAAAAATACAGAAATAAAACATCAGAGCATAATTTAGAAGATAAAATTACTGAGTATTCATAAATATAAAGTGGGGGTATTTATACAGTGGTACATCAATAGAAGATAAATAACATAGGGATAAAATATAGAGAATGTGCACTAACTAACCGAAAACGCTTGGTCAAACAGGTACGTTTTTAACTGTGATTTATATGACTGGATGGAATCAGAGGCGTCAATAGCAGCAGGAAGCTTGTTTCAGATACTAGGGGCTGCAAAAGTACGGTCACCTCTGGTCTTTAGAGGGGTCAAGGCTGCACTAAGAGTAATTGTCCTGATGATCTTAGGGCTCTCCTGGGGATATGCGGACTAAGGAGTTCAATGAGGCACGGTGCAGTGTTATTTATGATTTTAAAGGTAAGCAACAGAATTTTAAACTCAATGCAGTATTTGACAGGGAGCCAATGCAGGTCAGCAAGGACTGGGGTAATAGAGGCAAACCTTCCAGTTCCAGTCAAAAGGCGTGCCACAGCATTCTGGACAAGCTGCAATCTATTCAGAAGGGCGGAGTGGAGACCAAAGTAAAGGGAATTACTGTAGTCTAATCTAGAGGTCACAAAAGCATGGATAAGTTTCTATGTAGTGCTTGGCCTTGGAGATTTGACGCAGTTGGTAGAAACTAGATTTAACTACCTGGGTTACTTGTTTGTCAAACTTCAACTTAAGTGGTCACCAGAACACGAATAATACACGTGTAGAATCACCAATCAAACCTGATCTTAAACAAATAAATAAAATTAAGGTTTCACACACAAGTAGCATTTCTATGCTCTGCTTTCACTGCTCTGGGATCAGTTATGTAGTATGGAAACATTGCAAGTAAACACCATCTGAAAAGATAAGTTTCCTCTTACTTCTGGGAAACAAGTGTGATGTAGAGGCATTAGAGTGATGTGCAAAGACGTTTTTTTAATAACTCCTTTAGCATATAGAAAGGTTTGATGGTGGCAATGGGAACTCCTGTCATGTCCACTTTAATGAAACAGGTAAATTAAACAGGTACACACTCAGCCAGCATTTTCAGATTATCATCAGTGACAAATCACATCTTTGACTCAATGCGCAGCTGTGTTGCTAGAGACTAGCTACAGAACCTTTGCTCACCATCAGAAGTCCACACAAATAAAAGCATGAAAGCACAGCTGCTAAACAACTCAAACACCCTGTGATAAAAACTCCATCGCATTAAAATATTAAGTAAACCATTTCCCATTTCTTGAACGGGACCGTGTTGCTTCCAGCATCACTGTCGGCGAGCTTCTTTACAGATAAACAGAGCTTTGTAGGTCTTGATTAAGAGATTCATTTGTCTCACTCCGTCTGCTAAGTTTCAGCCTTCCAAGTAATTAAGGAGCCGTGGAGCACTGGATGGCCTCGGGGGTTTTCCCTCTTACTTTCATGCATCCATTTACAACGTAGCCAATGCCTTCCATATGTACGTTCATGCTTGATGACTTGTTACTTCCTTTATGGGAGTCCTCATGTAAATCGTAACTGATGTCGTAATTATTCTTTAAGGACTGGTCTAAAAGTAAAAGCAGCACTATAATTATTACCTGATATGGCTGCATCAAATTTAACATCTCATTAGAGGAACACAGAGGGCGTGGTTTAGTTTTTTGGGTTTTCTTTCCAATCTTGCAATACATTTGCCACAAAAATATCAAGAGAAGTCACTTTTAATCAAATCAGGAGTTTTAGCCATTTTGATCAGCTCGGCTTTGACTGAATTTGTGTAAAAAATGAGTTTTTGGACATCAAAGGGCTCCTGCAACGAACACAGGTGTCACAAACTTGGAAGTTTGGCACGCCGTTGAGCGATTCATCTTAGTGAGCAGGTGCAGTGTGAATATGCAAGAAGCTTGGATGGATGTGCCCAAACTTTTAAGACTGGGACCACAAATTTCTCGATAGATTTGCATTGAAGAGACGCAGCAGGGGACCCCTTGAATTCTTCGCTGACTGACAGCTCATCAGAAGTCCACAAATGGCATTCAAAAGCAAGAGAAAGTTGTCTTTCTTCTCAGAGATTCAGAAATACAATTATTATCTTTGCTGCCTTCTGCTGCAGCGTGGGAGAAATGAGGAAATGCTAAGCACAGAATTACAACAGATACGGGGTCTTTGGGGGAGAGCCTGGATTTCTTTTTATTATTCAATATTAAAATGTGAAAATATGCACACTGCAATGTGCAGCCCAGTATGAAAGAGCTATAGTTATGTTAGCCCTAATAAATCCCAGGGGATATTCAAATTGCTGTAAATACAATATTAGTAAGTGCAATAAAAAGAATATTAAAATTATTAACATAATAAAATAGATGTATGAAACAGCTGAATACCAGTGTGAATAATGATATTATCCATCTTTGCTTGTGTTTTGCTTCCGTCTGGTTTCTTTCATGCAGATCCTTGTTTAATATGCAAAAAGCTGCATTAAAGAGTGAACATTAGTAACAATATAATCAATAACATAACGACAGTTTTCACTTGAAAACATTAAAACTTGCGAGAGAATTTTTACAAACCTCCATGCACTTTACTTTCAGTCTCCCACATCGTTGTTCTCTTATTATTTTTTAAAGTCCAAGGTTGGTTCCAAACATATTAAAGTGTTAAACAGAAATCAAAAGCTTTGTGTTTCTTTCCCGACACACTTTAAAGTGTAATCAAGGAAAAAACTCCCTTTGATTTTGTAATGACTCCACTGACACCTGTGTTCATTCACGTTCATTGTTTTTCAGTAACTGCTGCTTGAGAACTTCTTGTTTTCTTGTAGGTAAAACAAGGACCTTTCTGGGCCCCTTTATTCTTTTGCTTTTCTCTCTCTCACTTACTCTCTCTCTCGTTCTTTTTTAGTAGCACTAATAGCGTTGAATGACCAGCTTGACAAATGGTTCACTTATTTACTTGCTCAGCAGCTGTCAGCCTTGTCACCCCGGCTTTTATACTGTAAATGGGCATTTGCTCAGCCACAAAAATGATGTTTGAATTTTAAAGAACTTCAAGGACTTTGCAAGTTTATTTTGTTGTTTTTTCAGCTGCTTCACTTGCATTCTCATCTCTCTGGGCCTCATGTTTCAAATTAAAGCTATAAAATACTAAATCTCTTGAACTGGATCAACTTCATATATCCATCCATCCATCCATTCGCTTCCGCTTATCCTTTTCAGGGTCGCGGGGGGCGCTGGAGCCTATCCCAGCTGTCATAGGGCGAAAGGCAGGGTACACCCTGGACAGGTCGCCAGTCTGTCGCAGGGCTAACACACAGGGACAGACAACCATTCACACTCACATTCACACCTAGTGACAATTTAGATTAATCAATTAACCTATCCCCACAAGCTGCATGTCTTTGGACGGTGGGAGGAAGCCGGAGTACCCAGAGAGAACCCACGCAAACACGGGGAGAACATGCAAACTCCACACAGAAAGACCCCGGCCTGATGGAGGAATTGAACTCAGGACCTTCTTGCTGTGCGGCAACAGTGCTAACCACCTTCATATATTGTTTGGTAAATATACTGATTCTTATATATCGCTTTTCTACTCTCCCGAAGTACTCAAAGCGCTCTATACAACACGCCACATTCACCCAATCACACCCATTCTCGCAAGCGCTATCTCTATACTGAGTGCTTTCTAACTACATTCACACACGTTCATACTCCGATGGATGCATCGGAGAGCAACTTGAGGTTAGTATCTTGCCCAAGGATACTTGACAAGCAGACTAGAGAAGCCAGCGACTGAACCACCAACCTCTCAATCAGTAGGTGGCCTGCTCTACCTCCTGAGCTACAGCCGTCCCTTCTTCATGTCATAAAATAAGAAGAAAACAGGCCCTAACCTGGCAATGACACCTGTCATCAGTCAGTTATCCAATCAGGAGCCTCTCAGTATGAGGGACTAAGTAGAAAAAAGGCTGTAATTCCTAAAGAGTTAATGAAAAGTTTTTGTGAAGCCCCTTGAATCACAGGAGCCTTTCCATCCATGGTGGTGTACAAAGGTAAAAATCACCTATCATAATCCAATAAATCATGGACCTAACTGTACATATGTTAAACCAGACAGCAGTTTCAGTTAAAGTCTGTTTTGTATCGTTAAAGAGCGAACCTGTGAAGATTGAACGGCCGTGTTTGGGAGATAAATATTCATGAAAAGCAGTCAAATAACAGCTGATGGTGGTTGGGTCATTTTCTTCCATTAGTGCTGCTGTAGTGTTTATACTGCTGTTGGAATATTAAGGATTTTTTTAAAGAAAAACAAAAACAAAATGCAAGTACGGTTAAACTAGTTTGAAAAGGATTATTTCTGACTTTGGCCTTCAACCCAGAAAACCCACGGATATACTTCAATGCTCAGCTGATTTCCCCGATGATCCAGCCTTTAATATACTGTCTGATATTCATTTTGGGGGGGAAGCAGATGTTTCAGCAGCAATAATTCTTAATGGAAGATGAACACTCGCCCAGTGTGGTTTTGGAAGAGGTATGTGGCACTCAATTAACTTAAATTCCCAGACCAGGCCCCTGGGCTGACTCCCCCCTTAGTGCAGAAAGCAGTGGATGTGGCGCGATATCAATAATTCTTCTGTGCTCCTATTTCCAACCTCCTCTGTCTTCTACAGTCATTTGTAATTTGCTTGCCCGTTGTGAGAAAATTAAATGCAAAGGCTTGAGTCAACAAATTTTCTCAGATAAAAAAAAAGAAAAGACATGTTGGAAATGATCCTGTGCACAAAAGTCAGCAGCTGACTCAGACTAATGAGATGAGTTTGAGTCAACTCGTCTCATTAGTTTGAGATGAGTTGCTTTAATGTTCATTAAGTTTCAGGGAAATTTGATTAGACTGAAATCTGACAAACAAGTTATCGTGCTTTCTGCTGCTTGTCAGAAAGAAGCTTTGTTGTTTATTGGATTGGAGGCATAAGGCAGGAAACCATCGCTACAGCGGTGGATCTGCAGGTGCTGAAACAAATCCAGCGATCAAACTGCAAACATCGCGTGCCGCAGTTAAATTAATGACTAAGTCAGCCGAGAAAGGATAAGACTCCATCCTCTGTGCGGGTGACAGGTTGCACACAACTTTCCACCACTAATACAGGATTGCTTATGGTGGGATTACAGAAATACGGCTGTCATGAGTCCACTTCCACCAGCACAACCACTTTATGATAGGGATATTCATGTACTGCAGTGTTTATCACAACGTTTCCCCCCAACATCAACATCAAGCTCTAAATGCTTCCTATTTTAGTATGAAACACATACTTGAAGCCCAAATACATTTTTACAGCTTACATTTTTATACCATGGATTTCGTGGATATACATTTATACCATAACAAAGTTCTGCAGCATTATCCCAGTTTTAAAGTTTGAGTATCTGTGTCACCCTGTTCAAAATAATCTGTTTTCTTCTGTTGATGCTTGAAGTTATTTTGAATTTCAAGACTCTGATAACTGAACATAGTATACATTTTTATTAAAGGTGGGGAATGATTGTGATTTACAATGAATGGATCATTGGGATGATAAAAAAATCCTGTATTTTGTCTGCATCTTTTCAGCAATAAAGCTGCTCACAACATCTCTTCATCCATTTGTCTTTTTTATTATATTTTTGCCTTTATTTTGGGAGAGCCATTATAAGCAAGAGGACAGAAGCTGTAATATCCTCTGATTTTTATGGGCAACTACAGAAAAAAAGAAAAGAAAACAAGAACATATCAACTAACATTAATTATATATATAACAGTGAAAGAGATGACTTTACATTTCTTAATAACACTCGGCTTTAAGAGGCCAAGTGGACACGGACAGAAAACGACATGGAAGTGAGTGAGAGAAATGAATGAATGAACGGGGCGTGGCCCCGGGCGCAGCTGCAGGGGAGGAGTGGAGCAGAAGGCTCAACAGGGCGGCGCTGCGAGGCCGGTAAGAACAGCTGATGGTGTTTATGTACTGATGATGGTCTCCCTCCGCTGTGTTTATAGTGAGACGGGGAGGAGCGGCGAGGAAGATCAGCTGGGCTCGTGAGCTGTCAGGCTGTGCGACTGAGTCAGCTGTCAAAACAAACAAATCAATAAATGTGGAAATTGGCAGTACATACCTGCGTGTGCGTGTATTTGTGCCTGGTGTATTCCACAAATATTAATGATTAATAGTACATACAATGAAAGGAAAAGGGCAAACATGTAACACAAAGGGATAAAAATTTATTGTAAAATAAGTAAATAATCAAAATCTTGCGTACTTGTCCCAGTGTTGACTCCATGGTTACGGCCTTGCTTATCGCCATGGCTTTTAAAGTCATTTTGTTGCTGCTTTTGTTATTTTCCTTACAATTGAATCTTTTTTTCAGTTTTTCTTTTCCTTTTTTTCTTTAATAAAGTTTGGTTTTATTTCTGTATAGACATGGCTGATGAATTGCAGCACTTTGTGCTTGTAACCTGGCTACAAGCTTGCACAGTTATAGTGTCTGACTGACCTTTTTGGTCCATGTAGAAATGTGACTCATTTTCTGTTCTTTCCCACTTGTGCCAAAGCAACTCTGTGACCTTGGGAGAAAAATCCAAGCATAGCCTCTCTAACTAATGAACACTGTGTTAAAGGTCTTAACAGGTTAGTTTTTATTCTTAAATCACAACACAGAAGTCCTGACATGTATAGATAAACAGAGACTCTTTCCAACTCGAGCCAAAACAGGAAGAAGAAACACGAGAAGCTCCAGAAATACCAAGGGCTCAGAGAAGAGCTGGAGAAGATGTGGAGGATGAAGGTAACAGTGGTCCCAGTGGTATTCGGAGCACTAGGTGCGGTGACTCCCAAACTAGTCCAGTGGCTCCAGCAGATCCCAGGAACACAATCGGAGATCTCTGTCCAAAAGAGCACAGTCCTAGGAACAGCTAAGATACTGCGCAGGACCCTCAAGCTCTCAGGCCTCTGATAGAGCTTGAAGGATAGACTGCCTGCAGGGGCGAGCGGGGAAGAAGTTTTATTCATCCTGATGCAACTGAAAGGCAAAATAAATCAATAGTTTAATCAATTATTAACCCCTTAGCAGTCCTATTAGTCCCCTAAACCATCCAATGTCCCGTGGGCGGTACGTCCGACTGCTAACAGTTTAAGCCATATAGTAACAAGGACTTAATAGATAGTGGCCAGGTTTAATAGTTAGAATTTAACTGTTTTGCTCATTCAAACTGTTATATTTTTTAAATTTTTAGGTTTTTTGTGATATTTTGTTTATGCTTTTGGTGTGGGAGCACATGCAGTCTCTAGGGGTTGGGATTCTGGGTTTATGGTGGTTTTTCTGTTGGAATAAACAATTAAAATCTCTCTTAAAATGAGTTAATGAATTTGCATTTGCATTTTATTGTAAATGGTAATTAGACTCAAACCTGAGAGTGGCTAGAACCTGGAGGACATCAGATTTTTTTTTTTTAATTAAAAATCCAGAAACACAAATTCCCCCAAAGTGCCAGTTTTACTTTATAAGCTACAAGGATATCTAACAAACGTTTTATGGTGTGGACGGGATTATTTTGTTTTGATGTTTTCTGTCTTCTCCCTCTCTCGGTCTCTGTTTTTGTCTCCTTTCGCTCTTGCTCTCAGATATGGGCCAGCTCTTCCTCACAGTTGGCTTTTCTCTTTCTCTCCCACACCTGCTGTTCACTGGCTAAACAGCTCATGATGTTTAAGGATCAGCTGATGCTGCTACTCTCTGGCAGGTTATTGTCTCAATCATAGTGGTAAATAGGCTTTGTGACTTACTAAATTCTTGTGTGGTTCATCAAGCTTTCATTTGTTCTCTGGTTGTGTGAAACTTTCAAATATACTGACCTGGATTAACCAGAGGAGCTTAAAAAGCATAACAACTTTAACTTCTCTGAAACAAACAATCATTAGCCACTGCAACTATAAAACCAAAGACTTACCTGCAGCTCACCTGCCTCCCCACCGAATCCTTTGTTTCCTCGCTGGAAACAACAACTACTGCCTCAGAGTCATATTACAAACTTTGCAGGATCTTACCTGTCTCATCTTGGCTGCTGTTAGCACCTGCTCGCCTCTTCGACAGAAACTCCAGCCATGCTTCAGTACTGAAAACTCCCTCCTGAGCCACTTCCCAGTTCTCTGATTGCTCAGTCCTCCTTCTCAATAATCATTGTCAAACTGATCAGTTCTCTGAGTCTAGTCTTTGGGCACTGATTGCAGTTAAGCATGACACACATTTCAACATTGAATAACTATTGGCTGATGGCTCTGACACTTGGACTGATAGCCTTGGTTGAAAAGTAGTTCCAAAATTAAAGTAAATTAAAAATTTATATAATTTTTAAAACTGAATAAAAGTGCATAAAACATCAGAGGCGTAAGTTCAGGGTCAGCAGGTATTCTTCTCAAACGTTGCCTGGATGTGCTTTTTAGACTTTCTAGCAGCAGAAACCTGGGGTCAAAGAATTATTTAATATTATTCTATATTAACAAAACCACATAACACAAATGTGAGTCAAACAACTTTAGGCCAGTACTCATCCTGCTGATCTAGCTGAGCACACACTGAACTGTTCCAATCAAAGTTGAGATCAGGAGCAAGCCGCACTGATTCTAATGATCCAGAGAAATACAACATCCATCTAATCCATCTCATCAGATGCAATTTACATTTAGATGAATGTAAATGTAAGCAGGCTTTGGTAATATTAACCAATCTTCAATCCTTTATGACTTGAACTACATCTTTGTCTTCAGGAATAAAGGTCCTGAATGCCTTTTTGGTGATTGGTACAGTTGTGAATGGGATATTTCCTGGGGGAAATTCCCAGATCGGCGTAGTTGGGATTTCCCTTGTAATCTTGAAGCTTCAGAGCTCTCAGTCACCACCACCACCATCGTGTGTAGGTGTGTGTCATCACTGTTTCTCTCTCGCTGCCACACTTTGTAAGAGACAGTCTGACTGGCCGACATTGAAATATTGTCAACAACACCTTTAAGCGTCCAGTGGGGTAGTTTTTGAGTTTTTGCAGACATACCAGGCAAGTTTTGACCTGGGAGATAAAGTTACTGCCATGTTTGTCAAGCGATATGCGTTTTTCATTGTCTTGTTTTTACTGCCCTCAGTGGGCCAAAACTTCAGCCAGAGAAGGTATAAGATCTGGAATAAGTGCTAAATATTGAAACTTTTATAAGTTTCACTGTAAAAAGTTCGCAATCCAGATCTGCTTTCAAAAACAATAAGTGAACACGCTGGTTATCCAAAGACTATAGCTGAACTGCTCCATTTGTATTTACTGATGTATTCCAAAACTGGTTTTATAGCACATATGATAGAAAACCAGTATAGATCCTGCCGAGTCGTGCCATTGCCTCTTAATTTGTATTCATTTTGTTACTGCTGTAGAGCTAAACTCCTAGCGCCTAACCCTAACCTTATCCACGCTCCCTAAGCTATAACTCATGTCATATCAATCAGCAGAGAGAAGGGCAATACATTTACAGGATGGCATTGCTTTCTATGTGGAGTTTGTGAACATAGTTTTACAGTACACAGCACAACACCCATAATCATGCAAATAATTTTTCCTTTTGAACCTGTTTTGCCACTCTGTTATAACTACTGCCACAGCTATAACTGCTTTGGTACTAAACTCACAGATGCAAAAGAGTCAGTGTCAGCCATGTTGTTTGTTTTCACTCCCTTCCCTGAGGCTGGACGAGCTTACAGGCGTAAACAAAAAGCCAAAAGTAACTTAAGGTGTGTTTAAAGCACCTTCCTCAGGGGCCCTGTTGTTCCAAACGAACAGGAGTCATCAACACAGTAAATGTAGAGAAAACTGGAAATGAAGTGTTCATAAGGTAAGGAAAAAACAGGGTTTTTGGTTCCAGTTGTCAGAATATTAAAAGCACTGGCTCTGTGTTCATCCTTAGCTGTAATTATTTAAAGTGCAATGCACAGCTGAGATATTAGATTCTTGGAGAGGTTTGTCATTTAAAGCCTCAAACAATAATTTCCACTGAACAGAAAATCAGTCGAGTCTGTTTCCAGCTGAGTCATTTACATATCAGAGCTGTTTGACAGGACAGCTTTCTGCGCAGGCAGCGAATTGTGAGCTCAGCTGTGAGGGAGTTAGTGAACGCCGTCTGAGGTGTTCTCCATCATTATATATGACAGCTGCAATGTGATGCATTATTGGCCATAATGAAACAGGCTAATTCATCACACTGAAATGTGGATTTAAGTTCCGAACGTTCTGCTGCTGGTAAGCAAACCTCACCGTCTTACATCAAATAATAATCTAACGTCAAACACTGTATTATGCAGCATCTTATAAATCTCACGGAGGAGTCAGTGCGTGGTAAACACTAAATAGCAATGGTGTAAAGACTTATTAGAAGATTGTGAGACGTGTCTTCAGTTTCTGCAGCTGCCGAGAGATTCTTAAGTGAACTGAGCATTTATGCATTTGCTGTTCAGAGAGTCAGAAAGTAGGAAACTTTTTTTCAAAGGTAAACATAAATTTTGATGAAACGGGTTTCCTTTTTTCTTTTTTCCTTTTTTCTTTTTCATTCACCAAAAAGGGTTTTGGGAAAGGTGTGCTCTTGCAATTTCGTGATAGCCTGCCCATGTTTTCTCACTGCTGGGGTCTGATGTCTGGCAGAAAATTGAAGCCGGTCAGGTGTGGCGACATCATATCCACAAGACTCTGAGGCCTTTCATCTTCCACAAAATTTGCCAGGTTTAATGATGACACGAGAAACCCTGTCTGCTTTATCTTAAGTCTCTTTCTCAGCAAATGTACCCATAAATCAGCCGAAAACCACTCGATATGCTAATCGCTCAGAGTAGATATCTTCATGTGTTTAAAATGTATTTTCATGGCTGTAGTCTTTTCACATCTTGCATTATGCGGTATTTGTTAAAGCGCTAACAAATGCGGGTCCACATTCTTGGGTTTATGGATTTTTGTGTGAGCTGTCAGCTGTAAAATTTAAATTTAATGTCTTTGTAGTTTCCACACAACACTGGATGCTGACATCTGACTGAGGAAAGATGCTGTAACACTCAAAACTTTCGCTCAGAAGCTCGATTACAAGACGGAGAATATTAACAAGGAAAAAAGGAGAAACGGAGTTCACAAAAAAAATATGTACATTGATCTGAAATAAATATTTATCTGTACGTCACGTGTTTGGCATCTATCTTTTTCATCTTACTTAAGTCTGGAGCTGTCTTTTTTTAATTCACTTTTCACTTTTATGGAGCCATAAAACGGAAATTTGAACAAAATCTGATACAAACTAAGTACCGCAAAACTGTCCGCTACAGCCAAGAGAGATGAGACATCTGCCGATCCTAACATCCACCAGATGAACTCGTTCTCATATCTACCACAGATGCAGTACTGTGCATATAAAGCAGTGCCGGGATCCTTTATATTTTAAAGTTTAAAATATGCATGTCTTGGCAAACGGAAATACATAATCTAACAATAATAAAGACAAATGTCATTATTTCACCACATAGAATCTTTGCATTATTCTCTACAGAGTGAGTATCCCCTTTAAAAAGGAGCTTTTTCAGAACCTCACAGTTTTGACAGTGCGTCTGTGGAGGTGTAGTTACTGAGTGGAAACAATGGGAAGCAGATTTATTGAAAGCAAAAATATATCAGCAGGCTTGGGTATGCATCTAAAAAGACTTTTTAAAAAATGAGTCACAGGACTCATTTGGTTTTCTTCACTGTGGACCAATATGAAGGTTGTTTCATGGCAAACTCTGAGAAACTCTGACAAAAGTACCTCATAACTCTGTATTTCCCGTCACTTCTTGTAAGCATTTTAGTGTCTTTTAGCTCCTTGTTTTGATTTTATGACCCACAGCTTTACTGTCTGCTTCTTTCCCACCATGAACGCCAGCCTTACTGTTTCCCTTTTAATACTATGATAAAAATGACTGTAAACTACCTACAAAACACCAAGCAGACAATGTCTATTGACTATCTGGTGAGCATAATGGAACGACCTTCAGCTAAAGGCTGAGATGTTTCCCTCAGGAGGATGAATATTGGACTTACATTCATTATGTGGCCAGAATATAAACTCCAATTGATTGCTAATGTTGATGTGTGTCTGCTGGTTGTTATTTTTGGTTGTAAATGGGACCAGCTATTAAAGACATGTGAACACTGTTCAATCTGACAGGTTCATTGTAGAATCGGTTCAGTTGCTTTGTGTTCTGCTGATGATTTTCTCTCAATGTAACCATAAAATGTATTTAAAATGCAGTTTAACATGTTTGAGATACCTAAACCCTCATACAAATTACAAACCACAGAAGAAACAAATTACATTTTCCTTTCACAAATCAGTTTCTTTTTAACTGTTGACTTCTAAAGCAACAATAAATCACTAAAATCAATCACACACCCCATTAAGCCACTTTGCTCTTGACTCTTGAGGACACATTTTATTTATCTTAGGTAGGAAAGCAGTGTACTTACCAAACCTATAAAACACAGACAGAACAACACCAATGGAGTTCTTTATGAGGAAACCCACTAACTACGTTTTATAAAAAAAAAAAGATTAGCATGGTGCCATTGCAGGTCCTCACAGAGGTTTGCTCCTTTGTCCATTCTTGTCTTTCGACTAAACATATTATGTAAATGATATGCATATCATATCCCACAAAAGCTGAATACTCTACCGCTTGTGTCCCAACCCTAGATAATGGGTGATACATAATGTTCCATTTATTATTTACATAAAACTTTCCTTTTCTATGTAACAAATTCAAATATTTCTTCATAATTCATATAAAGAAACTTGCTTTGGCTTCCCCATCCCACTTAAATACAGTTTGGAGGAAGGTAAAAGATTCCTGGTAATTACAAACAGTCCAGTCAATGATCATGTCAGCTGGACATCAACAGATTAAATATGGCTTGTTCGTTAATTTCTTGCATCACTTCACACAGCTCTTGGTGAGGTTCACAGCTATGCTTCTCAGTTTATTGCACTACTTATTCATAAACCTGATATTTTAGATCAGCTTTTTATATATTTGTTCGCTCAATTTCTTAAGATTTGGTAGAAATATGAAGAAAAAGTTCTGTAAACCCACTCCCAGCCTTTTTCAAAAGTAATAAAAAGGGTGTCTTTGCTACAAGAGCAGTTTAGTCAGATATTGCCTGTACTCCTGCTATGGTGGCATTAATGCAAAAAAGACTTCCTTTTTTTGCTTGGCACCAGTACGTCCATCTGGTGATATATTTGACTGCTGTCTTTCATCAACCACTCTGCACCTTCTTGCGTATCCTCTGTATTGAAACAATTATACAGGCTGGGAAACTGCTTTCTTGTTGTGTTTTTTCGGACATAAATCTCTCGTGACTGCAAACAGCAGATGGGCTCGTAACCCTTTACAAATGGCTTTTGGCTGTGCACACTCAGCCACGGCACAGAAGCAGCAGGAAAACAGGACTTTGGTGTGTGGAGAATTCAGTTTCACCTCAGTCTTGCCCACAGGGTCTTTGGGGAGTATTAGATTATGACACTGCCAGAACCAACATCAAACCTATTGTGCAGAAAGGTCACCAACACGCTGAAATGAACATGGCCTCAGTCCATCAGAGGGACTGAACACTTTTTATGACACCCACCCGTTGCCATGTTCAGGGATTTCAAGCTGCTGAACGATATGTGGATTTGCAGAAGTTTGATTGAACACGTTGGGGCTAAATTCTCTGGGTAAATAATGATAATGAGCAGTTTTGGAGTCACCAATTTGTTCTGGATCGTGCAACTGTTCCACCTAATTAGGAGTCTGTTTACACGAATGCTGTACAACACAGTCAAACAAAACCCTGGATCTCGCCGGCTTTGCATAAATGGGGATTTTCTTTGTCGGATGGAAATTAAACTTCTCGGATGGATCAACTTTTGCTGAATTTGAATCTGATCAAAGGATGCATTTATAGATAGAAAGACTATCATGATTTACTATTGTGATGTTGTCAGTAAGTTTAATCCAAAAGTTGTCATCTGATTAGAATATAAATATTTATATATATTAAAAAAAACGCAATAACGTTTATCATTTCGTGATAGCTTCTTAACTGTTTCTCCCCATGTTTTTGACCATTAATGAGACTCCGTGTTGCAAAATCACAACACCAGGTGACTTCGTCATCTTTTATTTTTGCACAACATCAGACAGCTTAAGCAGAGGAAAATATGCACTTTGCAAGATGTCACTCCAAAATCAGCAGCAAATAAACAGAGGTAGTTTCTTGGAAAATAAATGCAGAATGAATGCATTGAATCTGAAATGCTCAGTCGTTTAGGGCTGCTGTGAAAATAATTACCCTTTTGCATGGAACCATTTTTTAATGTCAAACCCAGTCATCTGTAATCTGCCGTGATTTATCCTGCTGTTGTCCTTTAATATATCTCAGTGTGACTTGTGAATTATCATGATGACAACCAAACCCAGGATAGCGCAAAATCACAACAACAGTTGGCTCACAGCGCTTTGTATTGTGAGGTAAAGACCCTACAGTGACACAAAAAGAGTTCAGTTTAGAGTCTGTTTTCAGCAGCGATGTTCAAAAACTGTCAAAGAAAACACGGCTAACAGCATCAAGGAAGCTGAACAAACAAACAAACCAAATAGTTGAATTTAAGCTAATGGCGTCCAACCTGCTTGCCTTTCTCAAAAAGGTCAAAGATTCAAACATGTTTGTACATAAATATCACTTCAGACTTTTCCACGGTAGCCCTCGTTGCCTTAAAACAGTAAATATGTCCTTTAAAAAGGCAGATAAGAAAGGAGAATCGTTTTGGTTTCACTTCAAAACAAACATATAAGCAGAAGGGCGATGTTTGCAGGGCGATGAAACAAGGTTGGAAACCACAGGTGCATGAGTGTATGAGGATTCTTAACCTGGGCCAGGTGGGCAGCCTCCAAAAGGCTTCATCATTTCAGGGAGCCAGAAAGTTTCAGGCACAGTGGGGATGAACTGTTTTGTGCTACTGTTTTGTTTTGGGTTTTTTTCTTTTTCTTTACAGATTAAGTGCAGCACTGACCACACAGGCATTAACACTAACAGTTTTGTTTTTCTTTTGTTTTGTTTTTTAAATAACATTTTAAAGAATAGTTTGACATTTTGAGAAATATTCTTTGACTTGTTGCTGGCTTGGATGAGAAGATCAGTATCACTTTAATTTCTCTGCAGTAGTTACATTGTATCAGCTTACAGCTGGTTTAGCTTAGCTTAGTTAAGCTTAGCTACACTTGCTATATCTAAATCAAACACGTATATCTTTTTGATGATGGGGGGCAGTTTTATGGCAATACTAACTTTCTCTAGTTTCCACTTGTTATGTGCATTGAAGACCAGCAAATAGAAAGCCTTCTTTTTTACTAACTAACAAAACTTATATAATGCGCTAATTTCAGTGATAATTTGTTAAATTTCTGTGTCAAGGTAGTGCTTATGAACAAACATGCTACATATTTACAGACATCTTTTCTTCTTATCTTCTCTTATGTTGTCCATTAAAAAGAGCACTAACTTTTCTCTTTCCTCACTGCTAACCAGTTTCTGAAGATATCTGCCTGACCCTGGTTCTGCCAGAGGTTTCTTCCTGTGAAAAGGGAGTTTTTCCTTTCCACTGTCATCAAATTTTCATTGTTGGGGTTTTCTTTCTAATATTCTGGGATCCTTACTCTACAGTATAAAGCTCCTTGAGGTGACTGTTGAGATTTGGTGCTATATAAATAAATTTGAATTGAACCGACTGTTGGGAAGTCCATTGAGCATATTTCTCAAAATGCCACACTAAGACTCTGTCTTGTCAACGATCTGGTTTTATGACATTTTGTGCTTGTAGGCTGCATATTTTTATATTTTCAATAATGTGTAAAATAATATTAATAGGTTAAATCTAATTACCCAAGACAAAATCTGTGATGAAGAATGATCTTAGTGTTCAAAAAATAGAAAAGTTTAATGGAATGGAAAAACTGAGCTGAACTGGGGGTTTGTCCTGGCACATAAATCACCTGTGTGTGCATCTTTTGTGGATGTACAGGGGGCTTTATCAATATCGGTCCTTTAATACAGAATTACAGCACAGTTCATAGAGAATAAGAGAAATGTGGTGCACATTAATCAAACTGGGAAAGCCTGTGAGAAGTCTGTAATGAAAACATCTATGCTGAAGCTTGAGGGGACTCCTTGAAGGGTGCACGCTGTCATGACTGGAAAAGCAGGACAATGAGACATAAGTGAGGCATAACAAACACAACAGATTTCCTTTTTTTTCCTGTGTTTTTTATAAATTCAATTTGATATTTCATGTAAGATTGTCACAGTGATGCAGCAGCTCTGCTTCACAGCTAAAAGGACTTTTTCCAGGACTTGCAGAGAATCTTGTGGAAGGCATGTCTGAAGTCCCGGTTGAAGATGGTGTAAATGGCAGGGTTGAGGGAGCTGTTGCAATAGCCAATCCAGAAGAAGAATTTAAAGAGGGGGTCGGGAATCCTACAGGGTTCCCTGCACACACCATACAGGCTGTAGCTAAAGAAAAAGGGAAACCAGCAAACAACAAACACTCCCATGACAACAGCCAGTACAAATGTGAATCTCTTCTCCCTGGCTTGGGAGATCTTCTTCCTGGCTAGGGAGCTCTTACGGCGTTTCCTCCTGGAGGTGAACAGATCCATGGACTTGTTACTGACCCTGGAGATGCGAGTGGATTGCTTGGAGAGCGAGCTTTTCTTGTTGCTGATCCTCTTTGCTCTCTGGGACTCCTGCAGCTGGGGCTTGTGACCTTTGCCCTCTGACGAGGAGCTCTCCTCCATGTCAGGCTCCTCAGTCTGTTGCCCGACGGTGACGGTGCGTTGGCTGGGCGTAGGCGGGCACTGACAGTGACCGTTCTCCCTCTCGCCGTGGAAAGGGGAGGTGGCTTTGCTCAGTCCATTCTCAGTTTGTGTAACGCCATCTGGCCTGGGGTTTTTTCCTGACATGCTTCTGGTTCTGGTTTTGGCCACCTGGTATATTCTGATATAGACCAGGATCATGATTAAGCAGGGAGCGAAGAAGGACGCGATGCTGGAGGAGAGGATGTACCAAGTGTCATCATTCAGCTCGCACTGAGGCTGAGAGCTGATCTCACTGTTGCTTTCGATAGATATGAGCGGCGGAGAGGAGATAAACGCAGATATAAGCCACACGATCAGGATAATGCACTTGACGCGTTTAGGAGTCCGCTTCAGGTTGTACTCTACAGCCTGCGTAACGGACCAGTATCGGTCCAGGCTTATTGCGCACAGATGCACAATAGATGAAGTACAAAACAAAACATCCAGAGCCAGATAAATACCGCACCAAACTTTTCCAAAATACCAGTAACCCATGAGTTCATTTGCCAAAGAAAACGGCATCACGAGAGTGGCGACCAGGATGTCCGCTGTGGCCAGAGACACCAGGAAAAGGTTTTGGGGGGCTTTCAGTGCCCGGCTCGTTAACACAGCGATAACCACAAGAATATTTCCAACAACGGTAAAAAGAATGAGAAAACTTACGAGAGCGGCGATGCCAGCTATCGCTGCTAAAGAATATCCACTGTCCAGCGTCCAGGAGGAATTTAAATGGATCACCGTGAACGCATCCATTCCGCTGGCGTTGAACGAATCCATTGTTACATATATTTGCGTGTGTGTGTATATCCTGGTTGGATTTTGTCAGTTCTTTTCAGATCTCTAATGCTCCTGTCATTAGAGTCCATCAGAAACGCGCTCCTCCGTGGTTAATTTACAAATCTGACGACATGGATACGGGCGCACGCAAAAAATAAAATAAAATCCCAGTTAACGAAGTCTCTGGAGGCTCTTACAGCCTGTTGATCGGGTGTGTCTCAAGACAACTTGCTTGAATTGGAAAGACACCCCTGGTATAGTTTTGTCACGGCTCCTGTTCGTCAGGAGTTGAATGACATCCAGCCGCAGCTCCCCTTCCTTCAGCATGGTGCGCTCTCGCTCTTAATGATGCCCCAAGTGTTGTTCTCATAAAACTCACCCACTGCCGCCCCGCCCCCGGCACACATTATTTTCATATTGTGGGAATGTGATAAGGCTTTGTCCAGATGATCTCAAACCGATGCAAAAATATTAATGTTAATAGTATTAATAACATCTGAAAATGTATAAGTCGATAAGAGAGCGAGAGAGAACTCTGTATATTGACGTGCTGGTTGAGTTTTAAGTGTCTATAAAACCTGAAAAACTTCCTCTTCTCTTTAATAAACCTCAACTCACTGGAGGTCAGTATTGCTGCACTCATCACCATCAACTATTTCCCCGCTGCAGAGTCCTAAAGGTTGTTTATGGCCGTTAAGGGAAGAGACAGTCAGCCAGGCCGTTTGAGATGAAATGAAAAAAAGAAAAAGAAAGTGTGATCAAGAGTGGGACAGGATTTAATTTGTGGAGCGCCGTGTGTGTGTGTGTGTGTGTGTGTGTGTGTGTGTGTGTGTGTGTGTGTGTGTGTGTGTGTGTGTGTGTGTGTGTG
>NW_024582621.1:303762-310859 GCF_018398535.1 Haplochromis burtoni | reverse complement strand
GTGTGTGTGTGTGTGTGTGTGTGTGTGTGTGTGTGTGTGTGTGTGTGTGTGTGTGTGGCAGCAGTTTTGAGGAGATCACGGAGGCGGAGTGTGAGAGTTGGGATTTTGGAGCTGAGCTCATCATTGCTGAGAGGCAGGCTGCTAGGTCTACTGCGTTTCACCTCATCGTACACACACCTCCACGCTACATCAGCCCCTCCCCCCCACCCCCTCACACACACACCTGCATGCACTGGTGTGCGTTATACTTGAAGTGAACATCTGGCAGTACCACTGGGGGCTGCACAGCACGTATGTTAACAGGTTAAAAAAAATAAAAGATGCCTGGAGCTATGCCAGTGTTAACATTTCTGAGCCCCATGGGATCTTTTTTTTAAAAAAAATACGAATAACACATCTTGGCTATGAAGAAGCTTTAAAAAATTCAAAATGCCAGCTACTTCTACCAAATATAAGAAAACATGAGCGCAAGAGACGAAATTTCACAGCTTTAATTCTGTTCCGTGGGGCAGCAGTGTTAGACTCACGTGATTTCCTCAGCAGATTGCAACGGAATTATATTTTCAACCTCAGTTAGCGCATTTGTATGCACAAAAAATCCTGCAATCCTTCCCACATACATAGGGGGAAAAAAACGAAAAATAAAACATTGCCGCAGCCGAGTGTTACATCCACCCGCTTGCACGCACGTATACACTAAAGAATACATCTGAATAGGTTTAAGATGAAGAGATGCCTGAGTTGATAATCATGACACCCACTGATCTCGATCAAAAGCATTCATCACTCAATTATACTTTACTTTATATTCAAGACCAGAAAGATGTGACTGAGTCTGTGGACTAATAATATGCCAACTGTTGAAAATCTAGTAGAAACATAACCTTTAGCCAAAGCATCTGAAGTAAAATGAAAAGGCGATGAAAATAAGTTTGAAGTAAAACCACTTTACAAATGTAATAATATGACCAGTGTCTTTAATATCTACATCAATAACTCAGCAGCATCCCATTGATACACAGTCATCCTCCTTAGAAGTACTTCATGCACTAAGTCCAAGTGTCTCATCACACCAGCTGACTTAAAATAAGTATTTAAATGACTTGTGTTTTATACATTTCTGGTTATTTTTAATTAAATGTTTGAACAATCAAAGTATACTGAATGGACAAGGAAAAAAAACAATACATTTGTCTTCTAGCTTCTCTGTGTTGTTTCTTTTTCTTGTTTTTCAAGGGGCAAAAAGGGGATGATAACATGTCTACCCATCTATTCTATGTCTATCTATCTTTAAACCCTCCTGTGTCTTTCTTCTCAGTTAAAAGTTTTGAGTTTCTTTTCAAAGTGAGCCCTGAAATACTTAATATGTCATTTTTTGATGGTTTCAGTTTCATTTACTTCCCAATGATAGTAATAAAAATAATATATTTAGGGTACAGCATCCATTTGGTTGGTAAAGATGTAATCATGCAGCTTTAGTACATTAAAAAATGGCCTTGGCAGTGTTTTAGTGGTGGTTCCAGAAGGAGGTGAGACCATGACTCATCATCTTACCTCATTCTAAAAGTTCGCCCAGGGAGTCAAACCAGTGAGCAGCACACCTCTAGTTCAAAGCTCCACTTCACCAAATCCAGTTTCCCAAATGAGCACCAAGAAATTATAATTCGTGTCTTTACAGGAGAGGAAGGACAGTAGTAGCAAGTTTGCAGCACTTTCACGCTGTCTCCTAGTATTGCCTTGAATCTGCATGAATATTTCAGCAGTTAACCTGCCTTGCACTCCCTGTTTCTCAATTATTGACTGGAAGCTCTTATCAATGTGATAAGAGCCCCCAGTCCTCGCAGATGAGTGGGCACACATCTTATCAATGTGTGCCTACACTTTGTTGTGAAATACCAGACAAAAAACAAAAAGAAACTGCATTGCATTTAAAAAAAATCACACCTTTACCCAAAGTTGCATTATTTGTTGTTGTATCAAAAAATGTGCTGCAGCGTTAGCTCTCAGGTAGCAAGGACCTGCCAGGTTTATATGTGTGGAGTGTCCAAGGGGAGAGATGTGCTGACAGCAAAGATGATTCCTGTTTGTTTAAGGAACTCGGTGATGGTGGGGAATAATGCCTCTCATTCAGCCATAATTACTAGGAATTCCTACTGGGAGTAGGAATGGTTTTCCTTTAAAGGGGCATATTATGCTTTTCCTTTTTTTCTGTCATGCAGTATATGCTGTATATTTTTTAGTGGATACTCATATTAAACATCAAACAAGTTTCAAAAAGCTGCAGACTGCTCTAAACACTTAGTTTCACAGGTCTTTTTTTTCTTTTGGTTCCATGTGATGTCAGTGAGTGGACAGTGTTAATTTGGTCATCTCAGACCTGCTGTTCAGACCTTTTTTCAGCCAATCAGGAGAAAGTTTAAGTTTAATCTGAGCTAAAACAGCTTGTCTCACGGAGTAGGTGAACATCGGAGGATCAGTACAGAATAAACAAGGTTAATTCTGAACTGTGAATGCAAAAGCAATTTTATACTAGCCATTCTCTTCCACTTATCCATATCAGGGTCACAGGGGGGCTATCCCCCTATCCCTATCCCAACTTGCCAGCCAGACAGAGGGCGAACACAAAGAGACAGACAACTATTCACACTGAAATTTACACCTATGAGCAATTTAGCAATCACCAGTTAACCTAACCCTCACTAACTCCATGGCTTGGGACTGTGGGAGGAAGCTGGAGTACCCGGAGAGAACCCACACAAACATGGGGAGAACACATCCACACAGAAAGGCCCTAACCAGATGTTGAGATGAACCCAGGATCTTCTTGCTGTGAGGCAACAGTGCTAATGGTCCCACCACGCTGCCCTCTAGTAGAGTCAAAGAATAAAATCGTGGAGTTGCAAATGAGCACAATAGACCCCCCTTTAAGAGATTTGAACAATGAAGTTCTTAAATGATATTTTGCAAGAGATAGCAGTTAAAGGGGCTGAGAGTCTGACGTGTCCTAATGACAACTTTTCAGCCACAGCCCAGAGAGATGAGCTTATTCCAGCACTTGTAGAGCTGTCAGACTGTGATGTCTTTTTGCAAACACAAACACAGCATCTGTAAGTGCAGCATTTTAATAACTGAATAAATGACGCAGAGAAACATAAAAAGAAACGAGGTTACAAAATCCCGAATTTATGTCTCATGAACTTAATGGGAAGCAATCGCATCAAGTGCATAAAATCCACTGCACCTTGTAGTCACTTAGAAAGCCTTTTTTCTTAATTTTACATGGTGTAACATATTAAACAGTTGCCCTTGCTTTTAAAGAGTCAACCTTGTTCATATGAAAATTACTTGTTTAGCTCTTTACTGGTTAAACAGTGTCTTAACATGCATCAAAAAGAGAAAAAAAAAACTTTGTCTGTTCTACTTCTGTTTGCCTTTTGTTTTCTTTCTGAGTCTCAATGCTTTTATGACTAATGGTTATCTGTCTCTGTGAAATTGTTGACACTGTAGAGTTAGTGAGGAGAAATACGTCAGTGCTTAATCTTTGCCTCCAGTTGTGTTGCAAACTGTCAGTGCCGCTTCATCACAAACATCCAATTATACTGACGTTTACCTTTTATAAAACTGGGACACATTTAGGACTCATTCAGCGTGATGGATTTCCTCGACGAGCCCCTCTGTTTGTCTGTTTGGTGAGGTAGTGATAGTGTTAGGTAATTGCCTCTTAGGTGTTTTCTGATTTACCTCTGTGGAAGCCTCGAGCACAGCCTGGCTGACTGTTGTCTAGTTTAGAGTACAGTGGGGGAAATAATTATCTGATTCCTTGCTGAATTTGTATGTTTGCTCAATTGCAAAGAAATGAACAGTCCTTGGTGACATCGGTGTGATCATTGGGAAATGGAACAAATATAAATTGATCATCAGTGCAAGATTTTGCCTCATGGGATGAGGATGATCAGGAGAAAGGTGGTGGATCATCTAGAACTACACAGGAGGAGCTTGTTAATGATCTGAAGGCAGTTTGGACCACATTCACCAAAATCTTATCTCATAAGGGTGCAGGAACACTTCACTACATTGAGGCCCAATGGATGGAGCTGTGTACTGTAAAATCTTGGAAGAGAACCTCCTTCCGTCAGCCAGAACACTGAAGATGTGTCATGGGTGGGTCTATCAGCATGACGACAACCAAAAACATACCACCAAGGCAATAAAGGAGCGGCTAAAGAAGAAGCACATTATGTTCATGTAGTGGCTTATACAAAGTCTGTGGAGGGAGCTAATGGTTCAAGCTGCCACGGGGCAGGTAAGAAAGGATTTAGCTTGGAAAGACAAGCGTCTGGATTTCTTTAGGTTTCTTCAAGATGTTTCACCTCTCATCTGAGAAGCTTCTTCAGTTCTAAGAGCAACTGGTGAAGAGTCACAGATTAAGCCCTATGGGAGTGTCCCCAGGAGGGTCATGGACCCCCTATTGATCCTCTACCTAATCACCTCTACTTAAGGTGTGAAGGTGTGGCTTGGTGTGGTCCATGACCCTGTTGGGGACACTCCCATAGGGCTCAATCTGTGACTCTTCACCAGTTGCTCTTAGAACTGAAGAAGCTTCTCAGATGAGAGGTGAAAGATCTTCTAGGAACCTAAAGAAGTCCAGATGCTTCTCTTTCCAAGCTCCTTCGACTACGATGACCTGGATGACTGAGAACCGTCACAGATTAAAGGATTTAGGGAGTTTCTGTACAGAAGAGTGGGCCAAATCCCTCCTGAGATTTGTGCAAACCTGGAGACCAAATGCAAGAAACATCTTACAGCTGTGCTCACCAATAAGAGTTTTTCCACCAACTACTAAGTCATATTTTATTTAGGGATGGAAAACTTAGTTTGCTCAGTGGCTTGCAAATCAGTTTATAACTTTTACATAAAGTGTTTTTCTGAAAATGTGGTTTCTATTCTGTCCCTCTCCATCAAAATGAAAATACCATTAAATTAGAGACTTCATTTCTTGGTAAGTGAGCAAATTCACAAATTCATCATTGGATTAATTATTTTTCCTTCTACATGGAAAGAAAACCCTGTGGAAGGATGCATTTCAGAATATGATGATCATACGTATGATCATCTCTCTTCTCCATGATATCAAGTATTTCCATCAAAAGTTTACACTTCACATCTGCATCTCCTTAAAGATTATTTCTCCATGAGAAATATTTCCACCATTACCATAAACAGTCTTGATATCACAACAAATTATTAAGACTGGAAAGAGAATATTCAATGTGTGAATAATCTATTATAGCAGCTTCAGTGTCCTTACAACTTGGGGTCAGCAGCGTTGACTGGACTCCAGAGCCCAGCAGCCCCTCAAGCAGAGCAGAAATGGTGTCTGCAGAGCTGCAGAGGAACGAGCAGCATATTTTTAAATGAGCACAAAAGGCATTGGCGAGGTGTGACAAGAAATTGCGAGACTGACTGAAAGCCCAGCGTGAACCCTTTTGTGGGCCAGTCATTATGGATGGCAAGCCTTGCAGCCCTAATTCAACATTTATTTGCAGATAGTGATTCAGAATTATTTATTTAATTTACATGTTTGGTGTCAGGAAAGAGATTTTGACAATATTAATGTGTCACTTTTATCCACGAGAATAAAGAGGCAAAAAAAGCCCATTTTGGTTAATTCTCCCTCTGTGCCTGATTAAAAATCGACCGGTCATACGGTGGATTTAACACTTAGTTACTTTACCAGTAACCTGTATATAAACTTCCAATCACAATCCTCCAGTCTCTTTGTGCTTTCAGGTGCAGTGCACAGTTGGACCTAAATCTGACTTTTGCAGGAGGCTAGTCCATAAAGTGGATCTTTGTGCTCATTTCCAGCTCCGTACTTCTGTCTTGGATTCTGTAGAGTAGCACTACATAACTCACACTTCAAAATAACCCTCATTTCTCTGACACTGGGCCTTGTCTGTCTGAAACTAGCTATTTTACCTTGATTGACTTATTCTACATGGACACTCCTCACAAGCAGAAGGTTTGGTTTGGTCATCAGTCATCATACAGGTCATACAGTGCAAAAAGGAGCATTTAGAGTACTCTGAAACTGAATCTTTTGGTTCACAGGGATGAATATGCTGTCATTATCATGTCCCTGCCACCCCACTTGTCCTCCAGGTGCAGATCTGTCTTCTCTCTTTCTTCTATCAGTGTGAATGTTGGTGTGGGTGTTACTAACCACTGTCTTCCAGTGGTGGACGTGGTCTCAGGAAGTCTCCAGCTGGTGCACCTGTTTTCCACCCACGATCGGTGGCAGTACTTAAAACTGGCTTTCACTTCCACTTGTTGCCCTATTGTTGTTCTGTGTATGATGTAGCATCAAGTTCTGTCTCTTCTGTACTCTTTCACCTGTCTTTTCCCTCCTGCTAGGAAAGCTGTCCGAAAGCATGCTTAATACTTACCTGAATACCTGCCTGAGACACTCTCATCTAGCCTGCAATAGAGGTCAGAGTGGCCTGAACCTTTGTCCTGTGAAAAGAAGGAGAATTGTAAATCCCAGCCTGAATACTTTCTTCTGAATACTCATTTGTACTGAGTTCAGTTTATTAGCACTGTTAAACTATCTGACTGTGTCCTTCACGTGACCCCTTCAGATTAACAGCCAGGATTTGAAAATGAAGCTTGAAATATATTTAATATATGCTCTGACTCATTTTATCCCTCTGGATGTCGATGGAAGCCAATGCCGGTCGTGGAAAACATAGGATTGCATCGTCTTCTCAGCATACTCGAGCTGCGATATGAAATTCCCAGCCGCCCATACATCAGGGAGATAATGGTGCCAAAACTTTCTGAAGAGGTAAAGACAAGCAGTGTGTGCGCGATGTCAGTCCTCGGTTTAACGACACAGTGGACTGATGATCCACGGGCAGATGAGTTTATTCGTCAATGCCAAATACTTTCGTTATTTTGTTTGTTTGTTTACAATATGGACACTCTGCAATAATTTAAAAGTTTATTTTATTCTCAAACCTAATCAAAGTAGTATTTATTTATTGTCATTGTCAAGAACAATGAAATTGCGTTTGGGGCTTCCATACAACCCAAAAAAA
>NW_024582621.1:300941-301918 GCF_018398535.1 Haplochromis burtoni | reverse complement strand
GACTGGTTTCCGGTCTCCCCTGGCTGTTCGGCTCACTCCACCCACTCGTTCAGAATTTCTTTCTGAACGAGCTGCACCTTCACCCCCCTACCGTTCGTCTGCTCAGCCCACCAGAGGATATGCAGTCCGAACTGCCGGATGTGAAGTTACCCGGCCTGTCGGAGCGTTCTCCGAGGAGGAAGCAACGTTCGCGTCATAGGCGCCTCACCCCACAGCCGGGTGGCGGGACTTCAGAACCGCCGCCTGTGGTGAGTGAAAAAGACATTCTTTCTGTTTCACCAGACTTTGGGACTGTCAATTCCGGGGCTGTGTTTATTCAGTTAGCCGCCCGGCCTCAAGCTCAGTTAGCCGCCCGGCCTCAAGCTCAGTTAGCCGCCCGGCCTCAAGCTCAGTCGCCACCTCCACCACGTTCAGTCTCACAGTCCATAGCTCAATTACAGTCACAGCCGGACTTATTGCAAACCATGTTACAATCCATAGCCCGGTCTGTAGCTCAGTTGGCAGAAGAATCATCAGCTTTATCCTCCATTCGGTCTCCAACTTCACCACCGTTGTCATCACAACCATTATGTCAGTCACCTTCAGTTCAGCCTCCTGTTCAGCAGCCACCAGCCCTGCATCCTGTGTCAGTTGCTTCACCTGCAAAACAATACAAGTCAATTCTACCCGAAAGACACTGTTCCTCGCCCATCCATTCCAAGCAGAGAGACAAACCCAATAACAATGGAAACATTCCTCAAGAGCTGGCCAGTTCTGAGACTGAGACACACTCCAGGGCCTCCCCAGAGGCTGGGTTTCAGCCCCCAGCTGACTCTGGACCCCTGGAGGTTAGGAAGCCAGCTGAGGACTGCACCGGACTGTCGCTGCCTGAGCTGAGTCACTGCTCAGTGCAGCTGCAGTCTGCTTTATGTTTGCCAGAGGCCCGTGTGCCTGCTGGTCCTGTTGCGTTCCTGCCAGAGGCCCGTGTGCCTGCTGGT
>NW_024582621.1:294506-299382 GCF_018398535.1 Haplochromis burtoni | reverse complement strand
TCTGTTGCGTTCCTGCCAGAGGCCCGTGTGCCTGCTGGTTCTGTTGCGTTCCTGCCAGAGGCCCGTGTGCCTGCTGGTTCTGTTCTGTGCCTGCCAGAGGCCCGTGTGCCTGCTGGTCCTGTTCTGTGCCTGCCAGAGGCCCGTGTGCCTGCTGGTCCTGTCTTGTGCCTGCCAGAGGCCCGTGTGCCTGCTGGTCCTGTTGCGTTCCTGCCAGAGGCCCGTGTGCCTGCTGGTCCTGTTGCGTTCCTGCCAGAGGCCCGTGTGCCTGCTGGTTCTGTCCAGAGGCCCGTGTGCCTGCTGGTCCTGTTCTGTGCCTGCCAGAGGCCCGTGTGCCTGCTGGTTCTGACCTGTGCGTTCCAGGGGCCCCGGTGCCCACTGGTCCAGAGACTTTTCGCCCATCTCTCTGTTTTGTTATCTTGCCCTTATGTTTGGTTTAGGTTGCCTGTGCTTAGTCTTCTCTGCCCGTATGTCCCTCTGTTTGTCCATGACGTCATCATGCCTGTTTACGAGTCTGTCTCTGTCTGGTGTGTGCTTCCTGTTTTATTGTGAAGGTCTGTGTCGTATGTGAGTGTGCTCAGTTTACGTTTCCCCTGTCCCGTCAGCTCAGATTCCTCCCAGCTGTGTTGCCCTCCTGTCTCTCATCCCCTGATTACATATATTTTGCACTGTACATATATTTTGCACTAAGGTGATCCCCATTGTAAATAAATCCCCTTTTGTGTTTCCTTGAAAAGAACTGTCTGCGCGTGAGTCCGTTCAGTAGCCATGACACACGGAGTGCTTGAAGCTGCAGTTTTTTCTTGCATATAAATATAAATATAACACAAATAACAAGAAAATCATGTATATCTTCATACTTAAACAAAAAGGATAGAATAAAGTAATAATAATAATAATGGATTGGATTTATATAGCGCTTTTCAAGGCACCCAAAGCGCTTTACAATGCCACTATTCATTCACTCTTACATTCACACACTGGTGGAGGCAGCTACAGTTGCAGCCACAGCTGCCCTGGGGCAGACTGACAGAAGTGAGGCTGCCATATCGCACCATCGGCCCTTCTGGCCAACACCAGTAGGCGGTAGGGTAAAGTGTCTTACCCAAGGACACAACAACCAGGACAGAGACCAGGGATCGAACCGGCAACCTTCCGGTTACAGATACGCTTCCCAACCCCCTGAGCCACGGTCGCCCCGTGTAAGTATAGAGTTATTTGTTCCTATCCACTTACTTTAAATTCCATAATGTATATACAAGTATACACTCATATAAAATACACACATAAAACAATTTAAGCTCACAAACCAACACCCTGTGATTAACACCCCACTAAATCTTCAAGTCTTCACACACAAGAAGAGCAGGAGTCCCTAAACAGGTTATAGAGACCTAATCTTAACAGTAAATGTCAACAGAAGAGTCCAAAAATAAACTTGAATGAAAACTGAACCAAAAGCAGAGCCCAAAGGCTCTCAACATCACAGGGAAACAAGGTCTTTGTAATTTTGCAAACATAGCTCTAATTTGGATATGAGCCCCAGAGCCCCACCACCCGGAAGATGGTGAGTGCATGAGAGTGGCTGGCTGGCACAGGATGGAGCACAGAGCTGCAGCTGCTGAAGGGAGTGGAGAGCAAGGATGGCCAGTAGGCGTAGAGTGCAGCAGAGAGTGGGACGGGCGATCTTTACTGAGAGAGAATGGAAAATGGAAAGCTGGGCAAAGCTCGTCTACTTGTCAGTTGGCAAACTGACAAGTAGAGGAAGAAAACCTGAGACCAAGAAGTGAGGATAACTCTGAGGTCAACGATAACTCGAGGAAAGCTAGACAACAACAACTTTGTACCACATAGGAGGAATGAACAACTTGGCATCAAACGATGAGACGTGCCGGGTTTGAAATACTGCAGAGCCCTGTTGAGTGGATGAGTTTCAGGAGTGCTGTTTGACTGGCCTGACAGGAAGGAACCTGGCACCGCGCCTAGACAGATACAGGCAAGGAGAGAGAGAGAGAGAGAGAGAGAGAGCCAGGAAACACAAAGGAAACAGAAAGAAAGGGAGAGATACCGGCATCATCAGAACAGCTCTTCGTGATGGGTGTGTATACTTCAGTAGTCGTGTTGGAGAGACAAAGAGATATCAGCAAATCCCACGAGGATGTAAAGTTACCAAATAAGATGGTCAAGTATGTGATATAACATCTCAGGAGCTTACTTTTTTTTACCTTGAAGAGTACCAATAACACAGTCAAACTTGGTTTCCAGTATGATAATCACGACATTCAGAATCATTGCTTTAATATGCTTTTAATCATGACTTTTTTTTCTAGTCATACGTTTTATACATTGACATTACAGCACACACCTGGAAAATAATTATGTATAAAACTTGATTTGGCATTTCAAAGTTGAGATTAAATGTGTATTTTTAGGCAAAGAGACTATATGAATCAGTAATAGGCAAAGAAACTTTTTAAAAGCATCTTCATTTTACTTTCAAAGCCAAAAACTTTCTTTTTTGAAGGAGTAGAAGTTATTTTGTTATGTGTCTGTGTTAATTCACAAAAATATGTAAAGAAACAAAATTAGTGATCTGCATTGCAACCACCCATGAAAGAAAAAGAATGAGACTTTTCTCGTACATAGCTTTATTTACCTGCAGTTTAAGAAAAAATGCTTATTACAAGCTTAGTTCTGGAAAAATGTAAATAAAACAGAATGGAGTCATTTGTAAATCTCGTAAACCCATATTTTATTTACCATAGATACAAACAACAGGCAACATGTTTAAACTGTGAAATTCTGCTATTGCATGATAAATGTTACTAATTTTGAATCTGATTACAGTAACAGTTCACATAAAGTGATGAAAACTGAAACAAAAAGCTAACAAGTAAGTGGTACTAAAACATAAAGACAGAGCTGGAGAGCATTTTGAGACTTACACGTCAGTAACATGATCGGTGTTAGAAAGAGCATCCTCAAATAGTGGAACAACTTCATAATAATGATCCTCAGCATAAAACTGCATGAAATCTCATCATCTACAGTACATGCTGCAATCAAATATCTACAAAGATCACGGATTTCTGCAAATTGACTGCAGATATGTTTCTCTTAAACTGAATATATTTGATTTTGAGCCTTCCCGAAAACTTACTACTAGATGAAAACAATCTGCCGACCTTGACAGGAGTTTTATGTGTTGATGATGTGAGCCGATTATGCGCATTTAATGTACTAATAACATTTGAAGCGTTTGTCTTCAGCATAGTCAGGAGTTATGACTGACTAATGAATGAGCTGTATTAGACCACGTCTGCCTGGTGTCAGCGTGAAAATCAAAACAGAAAGCATCGTCGAACATCCATATAATCCATGACATGTTTACATAGGTAAATATTTAATGACTTGTGTTTACCGATCTGGTCTTATCTTTGTATGTTGCTCATGTTAAGGATAGAAAAAAGTAGTTGTATGAATGGATATGAATGTGGCTTGTTGTATAAAGCATTTTATACAATATAAGATATACAATATATAAGTGTTCATCTACCATGTCTAATTTTAATATACAAAACAAACTTGATTAACAACTATTTTTATAACTGTTCAGCACAAACTCCAAACATTCATTGTTTTTTCCTTATTATTTTCTTTATTTGAAATTTTTTTCTCTTTGTTGTTGTTGTTGTTGTGTGATTGCACATTAATATATATTTTTCTGATAAGCTAAAAAAACAAAAGAAAAACTGTCCTGTTAGGTTATGTGGAAATATAACTTAATTATACCTATTACAAATCTATCAGAGGCTTTTTTTATAAACCAGTTATTAAAATTAAGATAACCATTTGCAGTACTGAAGAACATTGTAGATATAAAGTGATTATTATCCACATAATTGACATATTTAAAAATCTAGTGTTTTAAAAGTGGGCGCTTTAAACCATTAATAATCTATAGTCACATTACAGCCTTAATGATGCTGTAAATGTTTATGAAATATGATGCCAAGCTGACAATGCCGTCTTAGTCTGCCTTGTGAGTTTTACATTTATTGCTGAAAATTTAGTGTTTCAATTAACTGTTGACTGCATGTCGTCATCTCTTATAGTAAGTGTGCCGCAGCTCTTAGCATTCAGCAGTGTGAAACTGGAGAATTTCATGGATCAGGGAAACAAGTACATGTGGCACGTTTTTGTGCCTTCTCAAGCATTGCAGTTGTAACCTGCAGCAAATGCAATATGCATGCAGTGTTCATGGACAGCAGCTGTCATCCCTTCCATATTTTGAAAGTCTATGAAAAGCATTTGTGTCCGACATGGAGCTGCTCCAGTCATTGTGCCAACAAACCAGAGTCTGACATTAGATCAGAAAATCTGTCACATATGCAGGAAAGAAGTGCTGTTACACAGTGCTGTCAGTTTGAGCTAAAAAAAAAAAAAAAAACATTTGTAGGAAGACTAAAGTGTCTTTGACCAGCCACAGTGATCAGTGACGTTATATTTTTAATACTTTGTATTCCAGGCAGGAGATGTATCTCTAAAACCTCTATAACACATCCCAGACTGTAGGTTTGTGGTATTAAACTGAGCTAACAACCACACTGAGTCAGACTGTGGTCAATTAAAGTAATTTTGTATCTTAGAGAAACTCAAGTGTGAGCTTTAAAAAGTCCACATGGTGTGAAATCACACTGAAACATTACACTTGGCCCTCATATACTTGAAGCAATAGTTCTGAGTAAAATGCATCTGAAATATATCAAATCAAAGTTTTATTTATTCAAATAATCAATCATTAAGAAAACTGTGCCTGCTATAAACTGAATGTATACCCATCAAATAAACTGAATTTGACCAACTTACAAATGATTTA
>NW_024582621.1:240729-279948 GCF_018398535.1 Haplochromis burtoni | reverse complement strand
AGGCTTTTGAGCCTATACAGCTTGGAGTAAGACAACATGCATGAAGAGGATGATGTGGACAAAATACTCATTTGCCTAATAATTCTGCACTCCCTGTATTTCAACAGGGGGTTTCCAGCCCAACTGTTTTGGACAAGTGTTTTCTTGATAATTTTTGCACCACATCAAAATATGGTTTTATGACTTAAATCTTTTGCTTATCTCTTTTCCTCTTAATGCCTAGACCTTTTGAAAATATCAGGGTAGACGTACATTTATTTTTGGCTTTTATTCTGTGATCAAGCAAAAGTTTCACCAATATTTGATATTCATTTTGGAAAGCGCATACACGGCGTCCTCTGGATTAAAAAGCAGAAGACTCAATCCAAAAGCCTGCATCTCTAATGCTGTGGAGATACCTATAGGAGCTGAACTGTCATATCAACAGCATTTGCCAATCTAACACCATCAGATTGTAGATCAACATAAGTGCTCATCTAAAACATCTTTTTAAAGTAAGGAACACCATGCTAAACCACACACTGTATCCATTACAACAGCAGGGCTTCATAGAAGAGTCTGGGTCCTGAACTAGCCAGCTGGCAGTCCAGACCTTTTACCAACTGGAAACATTTGGAGCATCTAGAGCTGCTAGAATCTCGTATCAGACGAGAAAGGGACTCCCCCAAAACTCCGGCAGCTGCTCTCCTCGGTTTCCAGATGTTTTCAGAAGCTTGTTAAAAGAAGCGGGCATTCTTCACAGTGGTAAACAAGGTGGTGTTCCAGCTCTTTTGAGACATGTTGCTGCCATCCAATTAAAAATAAATGTAAAATCTCTCAGTGTAAACATTTTAAATATGTTTTGTGTTCCGTAAAAGGCAGGATTATGGGATTTGCAAACTCAGTTGGGATTGGGAGTGTAATTGTTCTGGCCATAATCTAGAATTAGCAGAACACCTGATAGCTGTGTAAGACAAGAACACAAAAAGCTAGTTTTGGTCAATTTTCTTACCATGGAAAATATTTTTCGCATAAAAATCAATATTTGCCTGAATCTTTGAGCCTTACAGCAACGTGCAAATCGTAGACATGTGTTTGCACAATGAGGTTTACATAATATTTTTTGAGTGAGTCAGTGTACTTTTTTTTTCTAAATCATATAAACAAAACATCCAATCAGGCGGTGGACATGCCTGATTAAATGACATCCCCTTGAATGCAACCTCAGCTTGACTGTGTGTGACAGCTCTTTGCTTTGTTATGATAAATTTCTCCATATTTGTTCAAGGACTAGCATGCAAATGAAATGTCAAGAGGTTTCTTGTTTGGCTGCACATTAGCTAATGGTTGTTTACGCTGTCTATTGCCTCCCATTGTTTTGAAGTAGACTAGTTCAAGTGGGTTGAGTTTTGATAAATTTATTCAGCGATTTTCTTTTTCTTTTTTTCTCCTTTTCTATTTTTTTATGTGGTTTTTATTCAAAAGCTCAAGCCGGCCATGATCTGCAGATCTGAGGATAATGCATGTCTTTCCATTTCCATTTCATTTCCATACAAACTGTCCTTTTACAGTGTGAGTCATAATGTGCAAAAAAGTGAGAAGGGCATGCACTCTTTATGTATTTTTCCCTGTTCCCTGTTTTAAACTTCTCTGATATCTCACTGACAGTAAGAATAAGCAACATTTAGAATATTTTTCATTGTTACTGACATCACTACCAGCAGTGATGTCAGCAGAGATGAATAAATTGTGATTACATTAATCAAATAAATCATCATAAAAATTATATAAAAATAAAATAACTTCTTTTGTCTCACTAATTAAAAAGTCCTTGTGTTTTATTTAGTTTTTTAGTCAAATAAAATTTACTTACTAGTATCCCTAGCATGCAAGCTAATGCAAACTTAGTGAAAATTGTGTTTTTTCATCCACTATTTTCCCACGAACCTATGAAGTCTTTTTAAATCTTAATTTTAAAAAAAGTATCAGGGCCATGTTCTGTTTTATTCTTCGACTTCTTCGTAGAGGGACACTTACCATATGCTCTGTCTGATTTCATGACCTTGTGAGGCATTCATGTCACTCAGCCTAAGCCGTGCACAGTGTGACAGCCAGGGATGAGAAGGGCTTGTAGAATAGCTGCCTTTATGAAAGAATAAGAAAAATGCATAGCGACATCAAATCGTCACAAAATACATTCATCATTTCATTTGTCAATGGCAATAAAGATCGTTTTTCCACCAACAAAGACATAACCAGCACTGTCACTATGACTGTTACCCTCAGTGAAGAATTGCATGTTCAAAAAAGTGCACCATAAACATTACTACATCATACAGTGCTGTGAAGAAGAGAGTTCTTGAAAAATTAAGTACATTCCACAATTCAGTAGCTGCTAGAATGTGGAAATTTCAACATCGCTTGAAAAAACTGACAGCTAGCAACGTCTCTCTCACCAGTAGGCTAAGTGATTTTTAGCCAATTACAAGCTGAATCTGATAGTTGGGGTTGTTAGCTAAGATATCGTCATTAAGAAGCGGCACAACTAATGTGTCTATGCGAGCTAATTTGCAATGTGCACCGCTGGCCAGGCCATTTATTTTTTAATGCGCCCTCTCAGATTAACTCACTGTGTGTCATGCCCAGGGCTGGACTAGGACAAAAAATCGGCCCGGGCAGTTTGACTACAGACCGGCCCACCAGGTATTAAAGCCATAACGCCTTTGAATGAAAACAAACGCTGTTGTGACAGTGATGTACAGTCTTGTTGGTATATGTATGATTTCTATACATTTTATGTCAGATAAAAACTTTGGTTGTAAGATTCAGATAATTATTTAATAAAGCCAGACATTTTAAATGAGAATAAGAAAGAAAAGTATTTCTTGTGCCCACCTCTTCCCTGTTAATGCCCTACCTGGCCCCCCTGGCAAAACTTTGCTAGATCCGCCCCTGCACAGTTACCAGCTGTCAGCTACCTAAAAAGGATCCTGGTGTTATTTGTCTCTCAGAAACAGTTCATAACTTCCCTTCAACTCATCATGTCACCTAAAAGGTAAACCTGTTTCTCCATCACCTGTTCAGCTCTGATGATTCAGTAAGGACATCTCCTGGTTTCATCTTCATGTTTCCCTCTCACCACATATCCAAACCGATATCATGACCAGCAGCTTTACAGCTGTGGCTCCAGCAAACATCAGCTGATACTAGAAATTAATATTAAATAAATTCTAACAACAGCTGATCAAGCTTAAACGTGCTGCTGTTGTTTAGCGCGACATCCGCTGGTTTCCTCTTTCTGGCGCAAAGTGGGCGATAAACAAACAAGAGAGAAAAGCCGATCAGCTGATCATTGATCAGTTTATGATTGAAGTAGAAACAGAGAGGAGGGAGAGGATGAGAGAAGAAGAGGCAGCTGTGCAGCGTAAACACAGAATAACTCCAGCTTTGTGTCTTTTTCATTGTAGCTGAAGTCCGGGACAAACTGTTCCTTTTCACCTCAATACAGAAACGCGTAATATTTTCTCTGAATACGAGACGATTCGTTTTTTACGGGACGGTTGGCAACTCTAATAATTAACCTTATGAACAAAATAAAGTTCAACATCAGTAACATAGCACCACCCAGCTGTATAGAAACTCCGTCATGCTAGCTAGCACGCAGTACGCAGTACAAAATAAACTCCACCTAAACTTGGTTCATATCTGACCCAGATGGACTGCAGGTTATAACTTCTTACCTGAAGTTCAGTTCACCTGACACTCTCGGACCAGCGGCCGCTTCGGGTCTCTCCTCTTGCCTCCCTTTTCCTTCATCCACCTGCTGGCCTCCACCACTTGCTAATGTTATTGAATCTGTGGAAGCTCCGCGATAGCCACCACACGAAGTAACGATAACGAGCCTATCTAAATCCCAGTAACGAGTAACGCGTTCCTGGTTTTGGCATAATAACTAGTTACCGTGCTCGTTACCACAATAATAACGTAGTTACTGTAACGCGTTACCTAATAATGCGTTAGTCCCAACACTGCCCGTGACCAATAAATATATAATTTTCTGTTGTAACCCTCAAAATGAAGGGTAATGTAACAATACTAATTTTTCACTTTTTCACAAAATGAAAACATCAGTACTTCCTGCATGCTCCCACCACAGGGAAACAAATTCTGTCGGGGATACCTACTTTGGCACGACACCTGTATGCCCGATGGCCAGTCCAGCTATGGTCGTGCCATCAGTTAACCCCTGAACTATATTATTATGTCAGCCTCCCCTCATTCACTCATATCCCACTGACGAGCTAAAATGTAATTGAGGTAACTGAGAATGAAATCTAGGATGTATCCAGACATGTAAAAGTGCCAGAGAGAGTGAGCTCCGTAGACACTCTGGTTAGACAGACATTTACAATTATAACAAACCATTCACTGTCAAGTTCAACCAGTGCATCTTACATCACTAAGTGTAAACCGAGACAGGACTTTCAGACTTTAGCAGCAGCTTCAGCATCAGATTAGCTCATCATTTGAATCCAGTGGGGAGGAAATGGGAGCTAAATAAAATCAGAAGCACACATCAACATCCTTAAACTATCTACAAGTGAGCCAGGTGATGTGAGTGCAATTCAGCGCATGGTCAGATGAATTTCACTTGCCTCACCAAATGACATCCACTAAAAGGAGCAACAGGTGGTAACAGTGATACTTGAGCTACATTGCAATAAATGCACCGTTAAGTGGTACAATTTGGAGACAGATGTAGAACAAGATACTTTTTTTTAATCTGCGGTATAATTGTACATAATCTGACTGAAGTTGTCCTGTCATTCAGCAGTATTCTTATTTTTTTTAGCCGACATAAGCTAAAGTGTGGTAACAGCACGCCTGTAAAGCTTTAGCTTGTTAAGAATTCTTTTTAAGAGAGTTTGAAGTGATGTGGTGTTTATTGCATTTGCAAACTCCAACCAACAGGAGCAAAAGCGGTAGATATGTTTTAGACAAGCTTCTAATGTAGCTAAAATTTGCTCATTAGTTAGTCCAACTTACTAGTTTAGTACCTCCACTAGGGACCAAGGGTTGTTAGCAGTTCCAGCATTATCCAACAGGCTTAGTTTGTGGGTTTACAAATTGCAAGTTTTGAAAATGCCATGTCACGTCCACATCCACTCTGCTCTGCTGCTCTCACTCTTATTGTGAGAGCAGGTCCTGAGAGGGAGCAGGTCCTGGATCCTATTAGAGTGGGAGCTTGTTTTGCTCTTGATTAGATTTATGTACACCGTCCAAAAAATCCCGGCCAAATTTGTGTGGAGTGGAGCAATGCTTGTAAATCGTACTCCTCATCCTAAGACATCACATTTCTCCAGATGTCCTGCTTGAAAATGCAAAGTAACAATGTCGACTACTATATTATTCTGTCACATGCTGAATGCAATGAGAATGCTGTTTCTTTATTTCTTTATGGATAAGTACTAGCTGTGGCTTTATGAGTTGGTCAGAAATGAGGTCCTGGGGAAACAGAGGCGCTCATGAGTGCTTTGGCAGGTGTTTATATGTGCGTCTGTGGACAGATTGTGTTACCATATGGCCTGCAAACTCATCTGTCTCGACTGTATTATGGCTACCTCGAATAAGTGCTGCGTGACACCGTAACACTCAGCAAGTGCAGGAGCGCTCAGGGGACAGCGCCTTGCAGGCACTTCTGTAATGTGGGCAAAACTTTTAGAATGCATTGACACCTTAATAAAACATTTTGTGATCTGAATACTGTTCACAGGATGAAGGAAATAGAGCTGTAGAGTTTCACATCAGTACATCTGTTGACCGTTTCGATGGAACATTCGTGCATCGGATTATTTTTAATCACAGCTCTTTTAATTGAACATATGCCAGCATTAGAGATGCACACTGAAGAGGAGGTGACTGCACTGACAATACGCTGGGTTTTCCCTCGGCCCGCCGCAGATAGCAGATTAATATTAATGCACTTGTCTGTGGTAATGGGCTGTGTGTGCTGGCTTGAAACACTCTGCTGCAAGCTTCAGAGGATGAGTTTTGTCAGCAGTTTAGGAGTTTTGTTCTGTATCTGCGAAAACAGACACTGATCATTTTTGATAGCTGGCACTTTATCTCTAAGTGGTTGCTCTTATCGAATACCGAAAGAGATAAAACAAACCTGAATTCGTTTAAACTGATTAAAGAAACCGTTGTAGTGAAGTGTAAACAATCTAATTTGAAATAGACTGCTCACAGAACATGCTGACTATGACTTCCAAGAATGTTTTTCACTTCTAATGGAACGCATTTAGATTTGGAGAATTTCAGGGACCTCACAAAAATCACACACAGGTTATTGAACATTCTGAACATTGAGCTATTACAACATTTGAGTTATGCTTTCTGAAGATGAATTATTATTGAATTTACCTAAAATGATTGAAAATTTGATCAAGGGAGTGGCTGACAACGTCACACCCTGACATTCTTCCAGATTTGGGCAAAAAAAAAGGAGGATAGTCCAAACAAGGCTGATTTATCAGTTCACTGGGCTGTGAGCGGCTCAGCCGTGCTATACATCAGTGGGTCTTCTGAACCATCTGTGTAAATAATGTCTGACGCTGCATGAAAATGAAATAATGAATCACTGCCATCCCTCTGATGTCTCACAACTCTATCTGCTCACCCGCAATAAGCCACTTGTTTGAATCACTCCGGCGAAGCGAGGAAAAGCACGTGCGTGCCGGCGTTCTCCCCATCGCTGTTCCTGAAAGGCAACAGAGTCGCTGCACAAATTGAATTCCCTTAACAACAATAGCTCATTCTGATCATAACACTCAGAAAGCCAAGACTAATAGATCTTTAACTCAGCTGCCTGGCGCCTGCATTAGTGATGCTGCTCCTTTGCAGTGGAAGGCTGCGACCAAATTAGAATTTGATTGCTGTTGCATCACAGAAATTTTACCAGTGGAGACTGGGTTAAAAGGTCCGTTAATTGACTCCAGAAAGTAAATAGATTAATCATTAAGGCCATCGAGACCTGCCATGAATAACATTTATTAGTAATCGCATCAACAACAATTATAGGATGAGAAATCAACATCCCACAGCAAATGTTTTTCACCTCAGACATTAGTTAGGCTTAAAGCACAAACTCTCTACATTGACATCGGTATTTGAGACTTTCAGGATCAGTTTTCTCAATCTAGAGGTTCTACAGCAAATTTTTAAAGCTTCACCAGGTAGCAGGTGTTGGATATTATAACAGCATCATAAGTTACACATAATAGCCGTTAGGGTTAGAAGCAGCTAGAAGCTGAATCCTTTAAGAAGCCTGGAGAAATATTCCAACTACACCAACTAGAGGTTGGTGCTGGAAAAAAAAAAGACTTATTGATGGAGATTATCAGATTTTAACATTTCCTCCTCAGGAGACATCATGAGTGTGCGCCAGTCAACCATGTAGTGAGTGTTTGTACGAAGTTTCATGGTAATCTGCACAATAGATTGAGTTTGTTCAGTCTAGCCCAGCTAATGCTACAGTCCCTGGAGCCAACTCTCCAACGTGGCAGTGACAGCTGATGGTTATCGCCATGTAACAGTTTAATAACATCTTGCAGCTACATTATGATCATCATTAGGATTAGAAAGACTTCCTTTCACACATGAATATTAGATAATACCACAAAAAATAGAGTCATGTCAGTAAATACTGGGACATTTATAGTTCAGTTTATATATTTGACATTCAAGTATCTTTTAAAGACTTTTATCTGCTCCTTTCATCAGCTGTATTAATTTATTACAGCTGTGCGTACATACTTAATAAAAATGAAGCTGTGATGTACAGCCAGTGTCTTGTACTTCAAGATAGAATTGGACTAAAGCTTTTCTTGTCTTCTTTACCACTAAAAGTGCTTTAGACTACAATCATACATCTCTTATTCCACTGGTTGTCCACAACCATTTCAGAATGACCACATAGCTTAACATGTATGTCCTGTTGGATGAAGCTGGAGCTCCATGAGAGGACGTATGCAGGCACAGGAAGAGGATCCAAACCCCACAGTGAAAGGCGTCAGGCAGCCAGGAGATGGTGAACATTGTCCTCTCAAGGGCAATCGCTTTTCATTCACAAAGCACCTCCAGGAGCGACGATCTGTTTGACATGTAACTGACATTTTACCTATACCACCAGGTCGCCTGTATCCTTAATGAATCTGCTGTACAATAACAAATAAATTATCTTACGCTGCATCGAATTAAATAAGACTGAACATGAGTGGTTTTTTTACAAAGCAGGGCTCTGAATTTTAAGTGTGTCACCGTTAGATAAGAGAAATGGGCTCTTCTGTTTTTCTCAATCTTGCTGCTTGGTTACAAAAGTATTCGCAATGCCTCAGGACTGATAAAAGGGACACACTTGGTTGATTATTAGTTGATTAGGCTTCTTATGAATCATCACACATTGTGCACAGAATGCATTTCTTCTCCCCCGAATTTAATTAAAATCAAACCCGTTGATGAGCCTCAGAAGTTTTCATTTTGTGTCGCACACAACTGTTAGCGAGTCCGTGTCAGCAGTGCCGCACACATCGCTTGATTTGCCATAACGACTTGTAACTGCGTGCCAAAGGCTTTTCGTGCAGGCAGAAATGCCATGAATTTCAAATTTTGTGCCCTTTATGAGGCCAAGCAAGATGCTTTGAAGCCTTAGAGCGTTTTCTGGGCAGCCCTAAGGGCAGAGTCCCTAATTGAAAGAGACAAGGAGAACTAGGAATAGGTAGCGTATAAGAGGGTAGAGCACTTCTCCTTCAACCAATCAAGTGTGGGATAAATGTCAAGCCATGGAAAGGCCAGGCTCAGAAAAGAAGATCGCAGTTGAATCCTTGAAATGTCAGCTAATATTTGTTTGATTGGGAGAAAAAATGTGTGCACATGAGGAAAACTCTCAAAGGCGAGTTAATAACTAACACCACACACAATCAACGCCATTATGTTGCGTTTTCGTTCTTAATCTTTTTTTCTTTTTTTTTTGCCAAGTGCTTAGTACAGGACTGCCTCACAAATTAATTGAAGGGTTTTCTAAATCTTTTACATATATTAGTAAAAATGGATTACAGTGGGATCCCGAGCCTTTTCCTCTGCCCCTCTGTGCCCTTTAATAAAGAGATGTTGCTTTCACTTCGTATCAGTAATCACATTTTTATGTGCAGAACATTTCTTAGTGCCTTTTCTTGCCAAATTCGATCAAATGTTCCTAGATAGGGTGGGGGTGGAACTGCACTTGTAAATGAGGGTAAAAGAAAATGACATCTCGCCACTATTTAACCTCACCAAACACGAGCCCTTTGAGTGTTTCTGCCACTTCGTCACACATGCAGCAAGAGAATAATGCATGCATGTCACAGTTTCAAAAAGTGCAGCTTGTACTAATTGCGTGACTGATGTTGAGAGGAATCTATTATGTTTTTCCTTATTTTCTGTCACATATATTGTGATGTTAAACATTGCCAAAGTTCTAAATAACTATGACCAGCTACGCAGGCTTCAGACTACATTAAACACAGCCCCACCCACCTGCCTAATGTTCAAACCTTATATTTATGAGGGGCAACGAATCAGAAGAGAGTTCAGGCAGATGCGCTGAGAGGCCGCACCGAGCCTCGGTATATAAAGAACTTAATATCTGTGAATTATGCATTGCTAGAGTTCAAAAATAAAAATATGGAGCTGGAGTACATGATAACCAGCTCACTCTAATGTTGCATATGACTCATGTAAAACTTAATTATGTTACTGAGAAGTTGGTGCCTGCAGCTTTTTAGCTAACAGCTCAGTGCGTCTCCATGTAATATTTAAAAATGATTAATTGCTGAAGAAAAGACCACTTTGTGGATTAATTTTTCATGTGAATCTAAACTCTGTTTCCTGCTTCGAATGGAAAAAGCACCTGCTCACTGCTTCTATGCAGCAGGAAATATACATGCAGTGGCAAAACATGGATGCATGTTTGTGAATGGGGCTAAATGTCAAGCAAACAGAAATGGTTTTATTTTTTGAAAATTACAAATGGTCTGTTCTTTTACAGACGGTGCACTGTACCTGTTCGTGGCAACAGCCCGACTATGGGAACCACCTGGATTTCAGTTTCCCCAGATCACTTCAGTATGTGGAGGATCTTGGGATCTAACAGCCAACCCGGTCACTAGCAGAAAACACAAACTATGTCAATGTAAAGAGATACTTTAAACCTTGTTAAATCTGGAGCACAATAACTTTAACTTGCGTGATTCTGACAGAGGGAGGGAGAAATTAACCGTACAGGTGTCTCTGTAAAGTGCTGAGCCAATAGGTGTCACCAGGAGAGCTTCAACGCTCCTCAGCTGTGAGTCTCTGAACTCTACTAAATCTACTAAATATCTACTTACTTCTTTCAAAAGATATTTGGTGCTGCTCACGAAACATTTTAACAATGTTTGTTGAGCTGTGTTTAAAATTCCAATCCATGACATCTCACAGGTGTTTCGCTGGATCAGGATCTATTGACTGCATAGGTTACTGCATATCTTTTCAGTGCCATCAAACTACTCAGTGACCTATCGCGCCTTTGAACGAGGTTACATCACCCAGCGATGTTGCAGGTTTACATTCCTGCGTGTTTTCCCTTCAAGATGCCCTAAATCCTCTATGGTACAAACAGCAGTTCCCTTTAAGTGCTAAACCATGTCTGGGCAAAGATAAGTTACACCACTAAGCCTAAGCATCAACAGTAAAGAGCTTTTCTTGCTCGCTTGCAGAAAAGACAAGTGTCCATCTGCTCTTTGCTGGCTGGTATTGGAGTTGCCACTCTCTCTCCAAAGATAAAAAAAACACCAAGTTTTTGGCTGACATGTTTAAAGATTACAACAGTGTCCACAATCATGAAATATTTATTCCCGTGCATTTAGGCTTCGAGAGGAACATCTCTATTTTGCATGCAAATGAACTTGTCCTAATGTTACAGTGAAGTCAAAAAAGCCTATTTTTTCAACATTACCACAATCTGACTGCTCATAAGTGTCAGCTGCTTTGCCTTCCAGTGCATAAACAAATCCTTTCAAGCATTTTCAGTATTTCCCCCATGTCCCTTGTCTCAACTCTGCCGCTTTTATGTTTGCCTGAAGGACTTTTGAGAGAGGAGTCGGGTTAAAAGGGGGTCAGAGGTCATTCTTTGAAGAGCTGGTACATCTGCGCCTGTCCCCCAACACTCCTCCAACCTGCCACGCTTGAATACTCGCCTGCTGCTTCATGGGTTTCACTACCTGATGAACAAAGGACGAGGGAAGGATACCTAATTTGCATCCTGGACACATGTGAATTTTCATTTAAAAGTAATATTAACTCCCGCAAGAAGTGAATGTAATTTATTTTTGGCATCTTTTGATGCCTCTTCCTTCTTTGTTCATCGTATTGAATGCAGGCATTTTTTATCTAAGGGCAGTGCTGTTTTAACAACTTGACAAAACATAGTATAGAAGATGGACGCAGCTACAATGATGTCAGCCCATAATTTTGAAGTCTCAAGAGCATTTCTGTTATTGCCATCCAAAAAATTAGATGTGATGAGGAAGGGCGAGCTCGACTGTGACACTGCATGCTCACTGGTGATTGGTCGATAGGCTGTTAACCAGTGATCTGAACTTTCCCTTAAACTTAGAACTGGAAAATGTTTTGCAACCAGCTATCGCAATCTGGTGGCCCTCAGAGAGAATTTATGCTTTAAAATCAAGTCTGTCTTCAAAGGCCCAACGTTACGGGATTAAAAACATTTTTACAGGCTGGTTAAAAAAACAAAAAGGTTTGCTGTTGATGGATAGTTCCCCTCTTCATAACATGTTTACAGTGGCTGAATTTTTTATAAGTCATCCATCTGGATACTGGAGTTAGGTGCATGGCTGCTTTGACTGACAGGTGTCTCAACATGGGCAGGTGGCGCTGCCAGGGCTCACCTCGACTAGCTGGAGTCACCCAGTCGTATCTCTCTACCTTCTTTGAGTTGTTGGTGTCGTTTTGGAACATGTCACAGTCTGTTTGTGTTTAACTTTTGGTGAGAGAAATTGGTTTTAGTCTTTAACTGAACACTATTAATTTGTTTCTGTGCACTGGACTAGCACGACTTGTAACTTTAAAATAAAAAGGCAGTGGTCAAAATGCTTGAGACTTTGAAACCAATAGTCTCAAGGTTCGCATTAAAATATGTCATTTTTTTTATACAGTCTATCTTCATGAAACATTACATTTTCTTGAAAAGTGACCTCTTGTGTGAACAATGTCTCACACCACCAACAGAAGGACCCAATGGCAACAAAATATCAGATTTTAAGCATTTGATGTCAAAAATACTGCTTATATCCACCAATGTGATCAAGCCACTAGACATTTATCATCATACCATTATTGAGGTACATGGTAGTGTTAGGGTGGTTACTGTAGCATTATGAGGGATGGTTTTGTGAATGCTGACTCTCCTTCTTCAATGGCAAAACGTACCAGCTTAGCCTCAGATCAGGTAGCGTGTGACTATGGCGCCTTGACATGTGGATGTTTGATGTTACATTGAAACACTTTCCGTATTGTTAATTTGCATATATTAATAACCTCTGCCTCAAACAATGCTCACCTTGAACTGTGGCGCAAAAGGATAACGAGCACAAAATAGGTTTTGCATAATAGTTGTGTTTTTGTGAAGTGGAAAAGCAGCGTTCAGATGAAGTCTGGGGAAAACTAAAACAAAGCATCTCCTCTAATTTAATGAAACTGTGCACATTTATTCCACGCTAATTAAAAATCATCATCATTTCAGATTAAGGGTGTAATCATTTCATTCTTGAGATGAAATTAAATTCAAAACTGTTCAAAGGCAAGGAAAAAGAAACACCAGAGAGTGTACATAGCAGTGGAATGAAATAACACTAAATCCACGTATCCACGGGAAAATGTTGTGCAGCTGTGCCAAAAAGAAAACACAGCTTCTTTCAGGTCAAAGGATTTAAAAAAAATTGTGTAGCTCTTCTCAGGTCATGAAATGAGGCAAATACAACCTGAGATGATCATCATGTAACATGTTACAAGTGTAGAAGTATAATGTGTATAAAACAAATACAGCATGTAGAACCACCTATAGCATCAAGAACTCAAAGCCATTGTTTTCTGGATGACTGTATCAACCTTGTGGTTTATTCAGATGCTGCTGTGCAAATCTAAGCTGTGCTGCCATATCTGGGTTTTTTTTTAGAGGAAAGGGACATCCTCCATCCACCCTTAAAACAAACCATACTTGTTCAGTATTTTTCTAATTGCACTGACTTGAACTTTAACATTTAACATGCTAACTGTAGAGTATGAGATGTAGCTCTTGGGTATTTGTAAGTTTCTCTGAGGTACGTTTAGTCTGACCTGAGGTGAATTTGCTGGTAAGCACCCTTCTAGTAAGACTGACAACTGTCTTGTGAATTTCCTTTATCACGACAGAAATGCCCACTTATCTGTCTTCACCTTGACAACATTGCTTCTTTAAGATCACTGATGGCTTTCCTCCTTAGTGTTGTTGGTCCTAATACTAACTTGAATGCTCCAGACCAGCAAACTGCCAAGATTTCCCTTTCACAGAGGTGCTCGTATTTGCTGGTGATCAAATAATCACGTGGATTTAATTATCAGAACGTTACTGGAGGCAGTACACTGCTTCTGCATTATGGCATAATTAATGTTTAATAAATATATTTATTAAATATATGGTGTAATATCTTATGTGTTGTCGTTCATATGAGGTTAGATTTGTTCAAATATGTTCATTTTTCAGCCTGGTAAGGATCAGATGTTTGTTTGTTTTTAAATTATGTCCTGATATGTAAAACCTCAGAATCAAAAGAGAGTGTACTCTCTTATTACCACGACTGTATTTTAACTGTTACCTTGTAGTTCCCAATCCCAATTTCTTGCCATACTTTCGTGTTACTCCACCATAAATTTTGCATTCTCATTTAACAAGAAGGTGCCTGAGCTGCACTTTGATATTTCACCAGTAATCCACCAGTCTGTGCCTCTGCAGTTAGCTCATTATAAGCCCTTGTTAACCTAGCCCTGACAGCTGCCAAAGCCTTTTGAAGCTGGAAATAGCTGTGATTATGACCATCAGATGAAGCTGCTGCTGTGATTGTGTCTATAGCCACAGCTATGCTTTGGTTCTTATAATTAAGCACCTGCTTTGAATGTTACAAGCCCACCGAGTGGCTGTTATCAGTTGTGATCACTCCCGTATGTCCAGTAGACGCCCTCTTTTAACTACTGGTAGTGCAGAAGATGCGTAATCGTTCATTTTATTCATTCGTAAACAAAAAAGCAATCAGATATTTCATATTTCAATTTACTTTTATCTTAGAAAAGACTTGGATTAAATATCACTGAAAACTTGCCAAGGATCATCTGTGAAGAAAGATTCTCCTTCATTAGACTCAGATGACCCAACATGGCAGAGCAGAAAGCCAACGATGACAGGAATTAGGACAGGACGCCCGGAGTCTAAACGCCGGTGTTGAATACCACTTGCTGCAAAACCGTAACAGCATTTGTTGTTGCATTTGTACCGTATGAGTTTAACATCGGCACTTCAAATCCTCAGGTCAAATCCTAAGATATATACGTGTAATTAATGGTTATGTCAAGCTTAATGTCTGACTTATCTGTCACAATGACTCTCTTTTTACCTGGATAAATCACTATGGCAACTTGTGCTAAAAAGATAACCTGGTCAGGAGCAGTTTATGTTCAGTGTTGCAACATTTTCTTTTATTTAAAGCATGTTTTAACCCTTTAATGTCCAGTGTATCACAGATCTATCAAACCCAGATGTATCAAATAGGGTGCAAATGAAAAGTCACATATGGGAATTGTTTTTAACAAATTTGTCAGATGGTTCAATAAACTCTCCATTTAAAAAAATAGATTTTTCTGGCAATTATTTCATGGCTCAGACTAAAGAATAAAGTGTCACACAGCTGTAAAGTTACAGCAATGCAAACTGTGCAACACTGGATTTTCCATATGACACACACAGCTGGTTATACAGGAAATATACTTATTCTTGATTCTAATCTGCTGCTCAAATTGCTTCTACTAGAGCACAGAGTAGAAAGTTATCATCAAATTTATCATCAATCATCTATTCAATCAATGAAATTAATTTCACATTGCTCTGCGGACAGATTAACTTGATTTTCACATTTCCTTTATTAGGTTATAGAATAGTAATCTTTAATGCTTTTAGTGTTGGAAGGCATTTTCAGAGCTGTAATCATGTCAGAAATAAACAGAAACACAGAGAGTGCACTCAGTATTAAAATAAATATATTAACTTTTTTTTACTTTTGCTGCTCTCTGTTAAAATCCCAAGATTGAGTGATTTTCTGATGCAGTCAGGGAAGAACAGCAGTGATTGCTCCAGCAAGCACACCTAACAGGATTCTCTCAGAGGAGAAGAAGGAGACAAGGGGGTGAGTACAGATGCTGTACAACAGCTTGAAGTAAGTAAACTATCTGCCAACAAGTAGCTTTAAATACTGCAGTGACTGGAGATGGGAAACAGGTGCACCGGCCGGGCTCCTCCCAGGACTGCCTGCTCCTGGATGACGGTGGTTCGTTCCACCTACACACTCGTGCACACATGAGAGAGAAAGAGACAAAAGCCAGGTCTACTCATGGATGACATTTTTACACAAACCACCAAATTAAGCCAGTGAAACTAACTAAACAGTGAGTGAACATCAACAGGCAACAGTGAAAATAAAAATCTAAAAGATGAGTCTGAAGTCATGTGACAGTCATGTGATTTGGGGAAGAATGTCATGAACTTCCCCAGCAAATTTAAGTTTATACTCAATAAATTGTCATAGATGGGTAAAAAAAAAAAGTGTCTTTTAGCAAATGGACTGATAATTAGAGTTGCTACAGTACACATTATTTGTGATCTTTTTTTGGTGGCATTGACGTGCAAACTTTCAGCCTTTTCAGGCTTTCTTAATTCAGGTGGTTTAACAAGAGCATTGCTTTGACCTTTTAAGAATTACTGCCTTTTTTATACACAATCCCCCATTTTCACAGGTGACTCACCAACAGTTTTATGGCTAAGTGTGGCCTGTTCACTTACTATACCATAACAAATTACCCCAAACGATTTAGATCCACATATTTATGGATCTAAGCATATACAGCGCTTTTCTCTTCTAACTGAGCTCTCAGAGTCCTGACACCCCAAGCAGCATTCACAGAGTGTTTCATAGCGATCACACGAACAGTCACACACTATTTCAGAGGCAATTTGAGGTTCAGCGTTTTGCTCAAGGACACTTTGACATGCACACTACAGAAGCAGGTTTTCAAAACCACTGATCCTCCAATTAGTAGCGACCCGCTCAACCTCCTGAGCCTCCGGTGCAATTAGATGTTTTTTAAAACATTTTTTTAGCTTCAAGCTTTCCTACTTTACCTGATCATTGTTTGTCTGCTTCCTGTGGAAAGCTGAGCCAGTCTGTATTAGGAGAGAGAGCGTACTATTTGAACACTATAACATTTTTTGCAAGTCTATCCTAAACTTTGGTTTCCAGTTACAAAAGAGAGCAGACCACTGATGAAACCCCCACTCAGACATCATGTGGCATTTTTGCAGAAATGGAAAAGGAATGACTCGCCACTGAATCTCACTGTTGCAAATGGCTCCTGATTGCTGTTGATAGATTGCTTGCATTTGTTTTATTGGGGTTTCTGAGAGGACTGTGCAATCCAGGCTGTTCCTCGTGGAGGTACAGTGGGCTCTCTGGTGATGGTTTCCTGGCCCAGAGTAGGGACAGCCGTATCGATTTTGTCCCCCTCTTCAATCCATTATCAAGCCGCTATCAAGACAGCCAGGAAGCCTGTGGTTATCTGATTTCTCATTTTATAAGCAGATTGGAAAACAGCTACCAAACTTTGCAATTATAATGGGGTGGTCTCTGTATCAGTGTGCTCCCTCGTGATGCTTTACTTTTACTTTCATATACACACGGAGAAACACACACAGACACACACACCTGCTACTTCTGTTCCGGTATTGTTGATTGCAGTGCAAAGCAGTAAGTGACTCCTATATGCCTGCAGCCTGGTGTCTTAATTACACTCCTAAGTCTGATAATTACTTTATAATGACTTTGCTTTCCCTTTGCTCTCTTTGTAGTTATATTATTCTGACGTGGCACTTTTCATAGCTTGGAGTAATTCCCCGGAGTGTAACCAAGACAGAAATCAAACGTCTCCCTGAGTTTTTCTGGGTTTCTAAACAGTAGCTGCAGGTCTTTCTTAGGAAAGCCATTTGGATTTGGGTTGGTACAGGGTGTGGTAGTTACCACAGGATTCAAATCCAACCTGAGGCTGTTCTGTGTGGAGTTTGTATTTTTTCCCAGGGTTTTCTCTGGGTACTCTGGCTTCCTCCCACAGCCTGAAGATTGTTTTTAGGTAAATTGTTGAGTCATAATTGACCGAATGATTGTCTGTCTATGTAATAACCCTGAGACAGGCAACCTGTCCAGTTTGTTCCCTGTCTCTTGCTCTGACAGAGGCTCCAACGCTCCACCCAGAGAACTGAAACGGATGAACAGAAGAAAATGGATCCTTTTTCTCTGCAACAATTTCCAGCTCTTCCTACAGGATCTCAAGGCACACTCTCCGGCAAATTCTTGGTCTACTGAAAAGCAAGCCATCCAAACCAGAAACTGAACCTCTTCAGCTGGTTCAGTCTGACAGAGATGCAGAGGTTCTAATCCAAGATTTCTCCAGATCAGCTCATCATGGTATCAGTAAAGGCTGAGCCCAGCCGCCCTAGAGACAAAACGTAATTCAGCTGCTTATACTCACACCCTTATTCCACTTACTAGTTACTAACATGGTGTTTTGAAAAGGAAATTAGATCTGCAACAAGAAAACTGCCACTGAACACCACTGTGTAATTTTTAACAAGAATAGGTGGACTCCTCTATGGGAGCAGACCCAGACAGCAGCCACAGGTTTACAGACAGGCAGGTGAGCAAGCTTTCCTTTCTGACAAGCTGACAGTGATCCAGTGGAGATGAGGAATGGGAAACAGGTGTGGCAGCCATCCTAGGGTCGGGCTCTAGGAGGAGGAATGGTTTCCAGGCTACAGCGGCTGAGTAAGCGAGAAGGCTAGCCGGGTCAAGATAAGGACAAACTGTTGTTAATGAAGAAATTGTACAGCTGCTGACTGAACACCTAAAGCCACAAATAAAATTTTGATATAACTATATGTGTAGGACCACATGTTTAATAATGAGTGAGCTTTAGAGCTGCTGTTAGGCTTTAGTTGTTCCACCCAGGGCGCTTCTGCCAATGGTCTCCTCAAATAATGCTGAGGAAAAATGGAAATTGCCCAAACTAGTTATTTAATCATATGTGCTAGCATCCTATGATGTATTCGTTAGAACTTTTATTGTCATTGTACAGTTTCTTGAAAAGCAAAATTAGGTAGCAAGACCACAAAGGTGCAAAAGTAAAGAAATTAATATACAACAAAGAAAAGCAATAAGTAAACTATATATATGGTGTATGAGTCACAGAAACATTGTGGGGGTGAAAGGGCTCTGGTCATTTAGGATGGGTATGGTAATTGCACATCTGCCAGAATATTGCACAGAGAATGGCAGCAACATAGTCAATAGCAGCGACAGAGTGAAAAGAAGTCTGTTCACACTCTTAATTTGCATTAAGAGTTCAAACAGCCCACCAAAAGAAACTGTTTTTTTTAGTCTATTGGTTTTGCACCTGATGGATCTGAACCGTTTTCCAGAGGGCGGGATTTTGAAGAGGTGCTGGTTAGGATGGAGCTGGTCTTTTATAATCGCCCTGGTTAACAGATTTGCCTTCAAAACATCACTAGTTTGAGCCTGGGGGAAGACAGAGACCCAGCCTCAGGGCGTCAGCGCACTGTATAAATGGGAGGGTTGAAACTGGAAACTCACCCACGGTCAAATCTGTGCCAAATCAACATGTGGATCCACTCCGGACACCCCCTGGGGAAATAAGGTAGCAACCAGAAGCGCTACCTTCTGCTACTACATACGAATCTGTGGATCAAAGTCATACTACAGCTTTGGAAAAACTCCCACACAAATAAATGTCTTATCTTATGAGCTTTGAAATATTACCAGTAAAACATATCATCATTTGCAGATCCACAACCTAGCAGTTGATACTTGTCTCCACTGGTATGGTTTCCTTTTACTGTGTCTCTCGCTGATCATCAGCTCTGCGAGTCTGCAGTGACACCTCATCAAAGTGGAATATGTCCGAGGCTTTACTGTGGCTACTGTAAGCCAGCCCATTATCTTCAGTGAACAGGCTATTTCAATGGCACTCTTTGAAATCCTGCATCCAAATCTATTTGTTCCAATTATTCACGAGTGTTAATTGCTGAAAGAGGTCCCATCTTTTTTCTTTCTTTTTTTTGCGTAGGTCCATGTGCAAATCTGTTTGAGGTGGCCTGCTGTGACAACTCCCACTCATCCTCTTGTTCAAGTGAAGAGAAAACGGAGACACGTGGAGAGATTTCAGCACCAGGCTACTCTAAATAATGTTCCTGTGATTGTGTTTCATCAATGTGCTACTGTATTTTACACTTTACCTCCATTATGCCCCCTCGTTTCCAGCTACAGACACAGTTAATATCAGGTTTTCTATATAGTATTCTCAGCCATGCACCAAAGACATAAAAGGGACCTGCAGTTCTTAAAAGAGCATGTTAAATGTCGATCTGTCTTGCCATTAACTTGCCCATTATGTCCAGCTGTGATGACAGATAATCGTGCACCGCTACAGTATGCCGTCTCTCACTGAGACACCAAAAGTAAAATCAAAGTAACACTGAAGCAACAGCATGAGTAAATCTGCTTAACCTCGAGCACCAATATTTTTATAAATGTGTTAATACCGCCTTAAACAGCCGATTCACTGTCAGAGGAAAGCCATTCATCTTGTTCCACTGATTCACACACAGTAGTGCATAAACAGGAGAGAAGTGACTTCTAATGTTGCGCAGTGAGTTTATGTCAGTAGGATCGTTTAGATGATGGATGGACAGCATGGATATATTTTTAAATGTAATTTAAATAACAGAGAAGTTCCTGTAAGTAAACAAAATAGTAAAAATAAGGAATTTTACGTGAATTAGCAGTCTGAGAAATATGAAGCCAGAATTTTCTGTTATTTTACACATAATATGCTGACAGATTTCCTTCTTTCATTACAGCAACTTCATCATAGAAAAACTGAAATGTACTGTTGAAACTGCACTTGCAATAGCTCAGGGATTAAATGTGTAGTTATGCTAGTTTACACTGACAGAGAGGCGAGTTTCAGTCATCCGGCCCACTGAAGACAAATGTGGGTTGTAAGTGATCCATGATGTAAAATGAGCTTGACATCCCCTCCTTAAACTGACGCAGCTGATCTAACATTTTCGGAAACGAAATGATTTGCTTTCATGCAAGTGAATCCAAATTAATCCAATGCATCAGCCTGCTTTAATAAACGGAAAAGTCCTCCAAATATCAGCCAATAAATGAAGCTGACAAAACATTAGGTTTTTTAAAGTAAGGTCAAATATCTACACTCGCAAAATGATTACATTAGTTTAGCATAAACACTGGAAGCAGTGAGGGAAAAAGTACTTTGCCTGTCTGAAAGTTAAAAAATAATAATAAATGCCTTCCAGCACATCCGGAGGCTCAGAAACAAGCACCTTTTGTTCAGTAATTCCATATAAAAACCAAACTGCAAAGGTGCCAAGTTAGAAATTTCAGTTTATATTGATTTCTTTTTTTTCTTTTTTTTGAAGCAGGGTATTTTGTGTATGGGAGCAGTTACTTGCTCGGGTAAATTACATTTGTTGTAGGTGTGAGAGAGACATTTTTATATGGATTTTCTGAAGTCTTTCTGAATCTCTCCAGCTCACGCTTTTCCAACAGAAATACTGATGATTCTGCAGTGGTTGGATGTATAACTAATGGGCGAGAGTAGGACTGAATGATTTTGTGGAGTGAAGTGGTCTGGAAGGGGGAGTTATCGGCCTCTGAATGTGAAAAAGGTCAGAGAGATGGTGAGGATCTCTATATTTACCTGAAGGTACCTGAACGTCTACATCGATCACAGGCCGAACTGGAAGACAAATCCTGAGTCCTTTCAGTGTGTGCCATAAGATGTTGTGAGTGCTGTGCACTTTGCTGTGGTGTGCTGAGGGAGCACCATTAGAGTTGATCACACCAACAGACCGACTAGACTGATCAGGAAGGCTGGCGCTGTGATACTGAAGCTGTGGTGGAGTGGAGTTCACTGATCAAGCTGTTGTCCATCACAGACCACCTGACCACCCTCTGCACCACCTATTGGGCAGGCAGCGGAGCACCTTCTTTAACAGACTTGTTCAGGGCCACTGCCACAAGGACAGCTCCAGAAATACAATTTATCTGTATTACAATTTTTATGCAATTTATCTTTTTTCAAAATTATGGGATAAAAAAAATTATTTCTCACTTCTCATTTTTAACCACTCCACTATCCCAGCATCCACCTGCAGCCTCCAGGAGGGATATTTATTCATTACTCCCCAAGTCTATATATAACATCTTAGACAGCAAACTTTAACTGTATCCAGCTGTGGATCAATCTGCAGATCAAGCACTTGAAATGCCAGTTGTCAGACTGTTTTAACTTTATTGTAACTCTTGGCCAAAAAGCAAATTTGTATTTTTCTTTTCCAAATTCCAAACTATTATTTTCAATAGATGGGAAAAATGTCTGTAGATTAACTCCAGATTTTGAAAATATAGTGATCAAGAAAGTGCTGTGTGAGACGATGACATAGTTTAATTTTTGGAAGTCTCAGGAGAGCAAAACAGCTACAGCATCAAATGAGATGAATGAACCTGTTGTGCAATTAAAAACACAGTAGTGCAAAAGACATTATCGGTAATTGAAGCTTCCCTCTTGGATTAGAAGTGTCATCTTAACATCGTCAGCTGGACAGTATCTGCGCACAAGTCACCTTCACTGGCTAAACAAAGATAATCTTACAAACATTTTGCTGAGCAATGGTTGTCTTTTTTTTCTCCTTCCAGTCCACTCAACTGAAACCTTGTGACTCATTTCTAAAATACCAAGTCTTTCTGAAAGTGTGATGAGTGTCTCATCTGCCTTGAAGGTTTAATCAAAGGTCATGCTTCTGCTTCACACAAATGTGCCGGGATCCCCTTCAGATTACTGAAAGCCCAGCAGGAAAGAAACACCCCTGCTAAAGGTAACAGTATTTTCTCAACTTTTTAACCCCATCTGCAACATTAGTAATCTTTGATAACAGTTAATTATCAGCTGAGCAGAGAGACGTCTGAATGCAACTGGGGCTTTGCCTCAACAAAGCAGAGACTGTAAAACCAAATACTATGCAGAGATATTTTAAACATTAAAGCCTGCAAAGGTCCACAAGATCTGCCTGGAAAGACAGATGACAGAGTGTTTACTGAGAGAGCGCCAGACGTAATGTCAGACATAATGTAACTCAACAACAAGGCCTCTGCTCTGATCTCACTCCTGATGGTGCTATATACCATTTTCATTCACCTCATCATATGTGATGTTTACAAAGATCAGACAGACCTACTGAAGCTGACACATTTCACAGGGTCAAGGCCTTTAAGCTCAATAGGGCACTAAGTGCTGCATGCCCTATTTTGCAGCATAAAGATATCATCACTTCCCATTTAATATACTTGAGATTCTTTCCATAAATAGAAGAAAAGTAATCCAAACTAAATCACAATACAGTGAAAATATTGATTTTGGCAGCACGTCAGACAAAAGTGATGAGAATATTCTGGGTATGGGTGTATTTGTTGGGAATAATGACGAGGGGGGAAAAAAACAGAAATTAGAGAATGACGCGAAAATAAAATCTATGTTTATGCACCGTATTAGACTTTCAGCTTTTTAATTTACTATTTAAAAATACATGTTTTCCTTGGACTCGACTGCTAATTCTCGCCCCCAGCTGCTTTGAAAACACTTTACAGTGACTGTTTACTTTAATGGTGGGAAGCAGCTGAATTGAAGAAAATACATCCCAAGTAGTGTCAAAAAGCAAAACAAGCAAAACCGCAGGATGAAGTACCAAGAAGGTAATAGACGTCGCTCACAATCATCATCATTTTTCAGATTTCCTTTTCCCATTCTTTTTGAATACGTGGTAACTTTTCAAAAAATCAGCAAGCCATTTAAAAGATCGTTTGTATCCTGCTGGGATGAGTCACACTGTGTCACACAGCTGTGACTGCGATAATTAGTCTGCATGTAAAAGCTAATTTTCTGACACATTTCTATCATCCAGGCAAACACAGAGAGATTTCAACTGATTAACGATAAGCTGAAGACAAGTGAGAATAAAGGGAATGTTTGCTGGTTTAAAAAAACAGGAGAGAGGAGGGGTTTTTTAATTTATAAAGTAAAAAAGTATCTACAGCGTCCTTTTTCTGCAAACATGCCAGCAGCAACATTATGGTGAAAGCCTTTACAAGTACTAATGGAAATCAACAGGCAAGACCAAATGACCACGGCCTTACTTTGGGCATGTAAATCTCTCTACATATCCAACCAATCTCACACAGAGAATGTTACTTAAGCTGCTTTAGTTTGCTTATATTATTTCTGCTTAATCTGCAAGCCACTGTGCAACCCACCTCTTCTATTTCATGCTGTGTCTGACTTGCTGAGTCTCATATTTATTGTTACTGATGTCTGCTGTAGGCTCCTGGTAGGTTGCCAAACAGGTCCACAACAACAAAGATATAATCACTGCTTCCTCTTTTCTTCACCACCAAGCTGATTGTTTGTATCTATTTCATCCAATCTCTTAGATCCTCTTCTGTGTCACCAGCCCTCTCCATGTCTTCCTTCACTAAATCCACGAACCTCCTCTTTGGTCTTCTGCCTGGTAGCTGCACCATCCTTTGTCTGTCCATCCTCTGCACATGCCCAAACCATCTCAGCCTTGCCTCTCTAACTTTGTCTCCAAAATGCATATAAATTATGCATATGGAAATTATTTTCTTTGGCTAAAGTGGTGCTGGCTTCAGAGAAAAAAATGGGCTTTTGTGCTAAAGTGGTGCCACTAAGCTGATTATTGTTTTTGTCAACCATTTGATCAATTTTGTTGTCTTTGCCTCATAAGGAACAGCCATGAAATGAGCATCGATTTATAAGCTGAAATGTTTGGCTGAATGCTCATTGCTCATATGACAGAGAAATAACAGGCCTCCATTTGGTTCGTTACATAACTCACACCCAAACAAAGCTTACTACAGCATCGCAGCTCAGCTGAATGTGCCAAGGAGAGGTCACAAATTGACTGACTTTGCTAAAGCTTTGGCTAATTTTTTACACATAGTAAAATGTAGCAGCTGCTAGTCCATTCCACGCACCTCTCCTGCAGCGATATCACAAAGTTTTGAAGCTCAAGGTAGTGTTAGGCAAACAATATTTGGGACCTTAATCATCAGTCCTAAAGCTATAAATGAGTGAGTCATACCCAAAAACTTAGAAGTCCAGCCTGCAGCTGCATAGCTGATGATATGTGAGATTGAGAATTGAAAGATCGAATTTGTTCACATCTTAATGTGTTTTATGTTGGGGTGATTAGACCCAGCAGAGAACATTTAGCCTGCAGACAATACTGTCACTATCTTCTTTTCAGTCAAATCCACCTTTTTAACAACTGGCTATAAGAAAGTTTGTTGCAGAAACTTCAGTGGAGCTGTATTATTTATGGGCCCACTGTTACGCAAAGTGTGACCCCTGAAATGAACACTCGGCACCCAGCGCACTGAGAAATATTCAGGGTGAGTGAATGAACACATTAAAGAGCTACTGTACCAGCGCTGATGCACAGTTTGGCGTGTATGTGTGTGTCAGTGTGTTTTTTCAGCCTTCAAAAATAAGATCCTGCAGAGATAATGATGATGTTTGTATTCCTAGCTGTCTATAAATCACCATGCTTAATGCCTGGAAGACTCTTATTAAGCTATAATGTGATTATTGCAAATTATAATACACTCTTATCAGCATATGAGCACATTTTGAAAGTGAGCACAAAGAAGGCAATAATGAAAGCGTCAGACGATAGAGCAGCTGCAGTGCAATGAGAATGAAGGCTGCATAAGGAGAAAAAAAAACAAAATTAAGGCATTTCCTCCTGAGATGCCTTGTGGGCAGTGACTGCAAGAGGCTCTTTATGTGTTTGTGTGAGACATTAGGGGTCATAATCGAGTTGGGCTGAACAAGGCCAATGACCAGGCCCAATGACCAGAGCAAAAAGGTCAGTGGCTCGAGTTTATTGGGTTGGCGTTTGGAAATGCTACCAAACCCTGCAGGCTTTGACCATTGCAACAAATCACTTCCGACAGATAAACCGATCAGCTGCTATTTGTGGATGCATAACATTTACTTAGATGCTCTGAGGTTGTTGGATCAAGCATCAGTGCATCATGAATTAAGAGACTGCAGCTTATTGCTTAGCGGACTCAACACTTCTGCCATGTATTACTTTCGGGTTTTGCCAAACTGTCTCATTGAGACATAGCCTCACCTTTGTGAACTGTTTAATATGATGTAAAATATTCTCTTTGGATGACTTTATTTCAATCCCACGTACAGCAAGGCAAGGTCAGTTAAGCTAAAAGTCAACACATTTCAGTGTCTTTTGTGCTCTGCCAGATAAAAGCTGATGAAAATATGTGGTACAGAAAAAAGAAATTGATTTAAACAAGAAGAAAGAAGTATGTGAATAACTGTATCATGTAGTCAGATTAATATATTGAGTTAGTTGGAAATTGTTTAGATGCTTACGAAACATTGGTTACACACTGTAACCCTAGTTCTTTGACAAATACAGACTGAGCTGTGGGGGCTCAAAACTTTTTGAACTATAGCTAAATTCCTCTGAGATTACAGAGTGTAACCAATGTTTTATTTGACAACAATACCGTCTATGAGCTGCTGGGATGAGGGCATAGCTGGAGGTGGTGCTCCCCTATAGTGGTGGTTTGCCCTCTAAGGAGACTTGTTTTTCCTTTGCTTAGTTATCCAACTTTTCTCATTGCCTCTGGCATGGTGCTCTTTGTTAGGTGACATAGATGGTAGATTAGGCAAAGAGATGGCTGGAGGCTGGTGCTGTGGAGCGGTGTTGGGCTGCCAGAGGATGCTGTAACAGGGAGATAGTAGTAGGATACACCAGGATGGGATATCGGAGGGTTTCTTCTTAAAATGACCACCTTCTGGTTTTCCATGCTGAGATATAGCTGTCTTTGAGAGAGCTGACCTCCTCAAGCCTTCTGTGCTTCATGTTCCACTTATAGACAAGGCTTTAAATAGTGGTGGAGTGATAAAAGCATATCAGCAGTGAGTACAGGATCTTTAGTCCTTAAATTGTTTTTTAAAAAAATGATTTTATTTGTTATTTTCTGCTCCTCCACTGCTAAATTCATCCACTTATGCAAAGTCAGGTCATGGTGGCTTCAGGCTATGCAGTGTATTCCAGACATCCTTTTCCCCACAGCAAAGCTTTTCTCTTCCTCCTGTGGGATCCCGAGGCGCTCCCAGGCCAGACAAGATCATCTCTTTAGCTAGAGATCTGTAGAGATACTGTAAGTTTTTAACCATCGTTTCCTCCCAGTTGGACAGACTTTCCTCCCAGAGGGAAGCATCGTAATCAGATGTCTGAAACACATTAACTTTCTCTAAGCTCTCACCACATGTCTACACTCTCCACTTCTATCTATTCCTCCAGTGCAAAATATTCCATTTTATTCACCAGCAAGATATTAACCTTGTCTGTCAACGTTGACAAAGATTTTGACAAAGAAAGGAGAAACTCCAGCGAGAAACTCACCAAGAACATTAGCTTTTCAGACATACTCATTTGATTCGTGGTTATGAGAAAAATATTGATCAATGCAGCTTCAAGTTACACAGTGCTGCTACAGATTCATTAAGGTGTTGCATTGGAGCTTTTTTTTTTTTTTACCCCTATGATGTAGAAAATTTCCTAATCAATGTTTGCTTTTCCAGCCATATTAGCCACTGCAGAGAGTGGACTCTTTAAGGCTTTATGTTCCTGAAGAATCAGCATTGCACAATAATTTGTTGTTTGGCCTTTAAGTGCTGTCGTATGAACATAATAGCTTTGCATGGTTTCTGCGTAATTTATTACATTTAGGTTTTATGTGTCCTATGAAAACAGCAACATCAATGATAAAGTATCACAAAGCAGAGGGAGAAAAATGACCTTACATTAATAAATAAACAGACGGAGTTGTTTGAATTTGTTTTCTGACAAGTATAAGAATGGTGACGCAAATTAGACTAATTATTTATTCAGTAGATGTAATTTAGTTAGAGGCGGAGAAACAGATTTCAGATAAATGAACAGGCACAAGGAACACAGCTGAATGATCCTGGATTTTAATACATAGCCTTTGTCTGTATTTAACACACTGTAGCCCATGTAAATCTAAAAACAGTGGCATTTACAGTTATTGCAAATATTCTGGAGTGAAGACCACATTAATTTACTTCCTGGGCACAGCCATCGGTCATAGTAAATGGCCTGTATTTGTATAGCGCTTTACTAGTCCCTAAGGACCCCAAAGCGCTTCACACACATTCACACACTGGTGATGGTAAGCTACATTGTAGCCACAGCCAGCCTGGGGCGCACTGACAGAGGCGAGGCTGCCGGACACTGGCGCCGCCGGACACTGGCGCCACCGGGCCCTCTGCCCACCACCGGTAGGCAACAGGTGAAGTGTCTTGCCCAAGGACACAATGACCGAGACTGTCCAAGCCGTGGGCTCGAACCGGCAACCTTCCGATTACAAGGCGAACTCCCAACTCTTGAACCACGATCGCCCCAGGAAAAAGAAAGTAAACCCTCTTTCAGTTTAAGGCTTTAAGTAACAAAACATATGAAAAAATATGTGCTCCTCTGATGCTTCATAGGGATTAAGAGCTTAAGTACAAGTTAGGTGCTATCAAATAGACTTGATTAACTGATCAGTACTTCTATAGCTCTACTCCATTCAATGTTCTGTTCAGTTTGAATGATATAGCCTTTATATATCCTCCTTAAAACAAACTGGGGTTCTTTTGCTTGCTAGGCAAATGTGTAAACCACTACACTACAGAGCCACTACATTTGAAGCTGGCTGCATGTGTAAAAATGGACGTTTTAGGTCACACCTGGCTTCTGACTAATGGTTTTGAGTCAGTGAACTGTAGTGAACTCCGAGTAAATATTTCCTGACGTTTTCTCAAAGTAAGTTGAAAAGTAATTTTTTGAATTCCTTTGTCAAGTTTTCAGTCTAGTCTTAAGTGCCACTCAAGATTTTACAGCAAGTCCTAAGTCGAGTCTCAAGTCTAGGATAAAAGATGACTTTCGGGGCATGTCAAACAAGTCTAAAGATCTTAGAGGAAAAATATGCAGTCTTTTCTCAGTAGAATGTCATTTGGACATTTTGCTCCTTTTTCTTTTTTTATAGACAATTTGAAACCTTTTGGCTTGACAATGGGTTTAAAGTCCGGGATAGATGAGGAATACAGATTGTCAGGATAAAGAACTTTATTCTTGCGTCATTTTATTGTAGATGGCTGCAGCTCCTGTAATTCCAAAACTACTTCACTGTTCACCTGGCCTCTGTACAACAACACATAAAAGAGCACAAAAGCCTTGCAGCCTACTAGTTCACCTTTTATACGATTTGTAAGTACGACTATTTCATGTTTTAAACTGTGTTTTTGTTCTTTACTTGCTCCCGGGAACATTTAACACCATCATGGTGTTAAATGTTCCCGGGAGGCCATAGGAATAGTTGCTTAGAACAGTATCTAAGCAACACATTAAGTTAATGGGAAGACAATTCTATTTAGATCTACCCGTGGCTTAATGTTGAGGCAGTGATATAGATAAGCCCAGCTGAACATTTTCTTCCAGCTTTCCTTCCAGGTTTTGGCTGCTGCAAATGTGTTGCTTTTAGCCCGTTTTAAACGTCTGCTTCCTAACTTGCCCACGTGTGTGATTAAGCATCCAGTGGCAGCACAGCCCCTTTTTATATGAACTCATTCCTAGACTCAGAAAATCAGGGTGGACTTACCAAGGTTTAAACCACTGTGGTGTGACCACGTAAAGAAGTCAAGTGTTTAACAGCACATGAAGTCATGTAAGGCATTCATGGCCTCATGTGGTGTAAATACTAGTTTTGATTTTCCTCAGGTCAACACCTACACATAATATTGCAAGGGAAATCTTCAGGTAGAGAAGTCTCAAGTAATTTAAGCCTGCAAATCCTCATTTTTTATGACTTAAGTGAGTCCCAGGTCTCCAGCTCTTGCAGACAGATGGTAGTCCTGAATTAGGCCTGTGGTGTATGTCGCTGTTGGTAGGCACAGCGGGAGAGATTAAAACCGCTTTTCCTTCTTTGAAAGCAGGTCCTGCAATTACAAGCTGTCTGTGGATTTGCATAGTTCATTAAACTGTTGCCACTAGATTCTCAATGGCATTAACATTAATTTATTTATATCAATATTTGTCCACAGAGGCGGTCCATTATGCTTTATGAATTTAACAGCTCTCTCCATTTAAATTTATTAAGGTAAATGAGTTTTCATGAAACACTTCACTGCACCATATGGTTCCGTTCCAGTTCAGTGACATTAATGTCCAGGGTGCAAGTCTGTGACAAGTCACTGTTAATCATTTTTCACTAAGAGTTGGTGGATAAGATACGACTACCTTAAAAATACGTGGAGCGGAAACAATCCCCATTGATAATCTCTCTGTAAGGGAGTTTTTAATTTGAAATTTGTAAAGGCTGATGTGCAGCTTAGATTGAGAATAATGGGCAACTGTATGGGAACTTTCTCTCCCAGAGCTCCTGCAACGGCAAGCAGCTCACAGATCCTTTCCTGGATAGATGGACTGGAGACAATTAGTGTATGCTCCCACACTGGACCTGTGGCTCAGTCCATGCATACACTGCATTTCAGGCACAAATGAAGTTTGGCATCCATCAGAGTTTTAGAGCATTGCCACTTTGAAACTCAGATTAATCAATATCTGGTCTCGGTAAGACAGTTTCTTAAAATTAAACGTTTAATAACCTTACCCTTGCTGAATACATTACATTCTGTCAATTAGTTGGACACACCATAGAAGAATGGACAGACTGCTTTGAGCTGATAGGAAAAGATCCCTAACTCAAATAACCACTTGTTAAAATCAAGAGCATCTCTGAATGAACAACATGTTGAGCCTTTAAGCAGATGGGCTAATGCAGAAGACGACAATTCACAGGGGTTCACCAAAAATGTCCAACAGAAGATTTAAAAAAAAATGTCTGGTCTGATCAGTCTTGATTTCTGCTGCAAGATTTGGATTGCATAGAGTCAGACGAACATAAAACCATGGATCTATCCTGTCTTGTTTCAACAGTTTAGACAGGTGGTTGTGAAACGAGGTGGGGGATATAGTATCTTTTCTGACCATAGCCATCTGATTGTGACCACAGTGTAACCATCTACTGCTAGCTACTTCCAGCAGGATAACACACCATGTCAGAAAGCTCAGATCATCTCAAACTGGTTCTTGAAGGTGACAATGAGCTCCCTTTGGAATGTGATGGAACGGGAAAATCACATCATGGATGTGCAGCCTACAAATCTGCAGCTTCTGTGTGATGGTATCATGTCAACAAGGACAAAAATCTCTGAGGAATGTTTCCAGCACCTTGTTGAATCTGTGCAATGAAGAATGAAGGCAGTTCTGACAGCAAACAGGAGGTCAACAGTCCCAATGTGTAACTAATGAAGTAACCAGTGACTGTATATTACTTATGTTACATTAGATTACTGTGTTATGCTAGCTTTCAGGACAATAACTTACCTAACTATCATTAGTTTAAAAAAAAAAATCAACCTTTGAACAGCTTACTGGATCCCGTGTTTAAATGTGAACACCACATCAGATATTGTGTAAACCAACACAACCACCTCACTATGATTTTCTCACAGGTGTTCTTTATATGTTGATATCCTCTGTGCAACAAGGGGACAAATATCTGCTGCGAGCAAAGGATTTTCATGGTAAGCTACCTCGCACAGTAGAAAGTGGAAATACACTCACACACACACCAAGAAATATATGATGTTCTGAGCACGTCTGCTACACCCAGCAGAATGTGCAGCACCATATTAAATCATATGATGCAACTGACATGGTGAGGTCACATGGGCAGGCTCCATTATCATCCATGCTGTCTGTCTTTGGCTGATATTCCTGCATCAGATCAATAAAGGCACCTTTGCAGTTTTGTTTTGTTTTTTTCAATTATTTAATGACTGACTTCAAATCTGGGCAAAGACTACTAAGGGTTTTAAGTCAAATTTGTACATGGAGGAGTGTTTTGTAATCACTTCACATTATTGAAACTGTCCATCAATGCAGTGTGACATATAATACCATATATTAATTTGTACATGTTCACGTTTTCTGCACATAAAGCTGGACATTTATGCTCAATGTATTATCAATGTAATACTTTTGTTTACTTATGTTTTACTTTCCCAGTTTGCCCAAAAATGATCAAAACATCTCGTCTTTCTTGCTGTAATAAATGAGTAAAAATTAGAGCTACAGAGTGTCTGCAAGCTGCACCCTCAGTGTTACTGACTCAGCTTTCAAGCCTAAGTCTTCAGTGTTAACAGAAAAAAAACATTTCCAGCATGATAATAAAAAAAAGTTAGATATGTATAGCTAGTTTGTAATAAGATGATCAGTATTAATATTATTTGTGCTATCTGCATTATAAACCAGTGGTGTTACAGTTGAATGAAGCAAACACATCAATGGTAAGGCTGATTTATATAATATGGTACCCAACAGGTTTACAGCTGTACATGGAGGGAGAGCCATATGAGATCTACTGTTGTTCTAGAAAAAGAAAAAGAAAGAACACATCAAAGCAGTGTTAACATAAATAATTTACAAGAAGAAGAGTATCACATGAAAAAAAGTAGATCCTTAGGAAGCAGATGCCATCCTTGAACCCTTTCCATACATGCTTACTGTACAGAAACACCTTCACATTTTATGACAATCCACCCAAATAGAAAGAAAATATATTTACAGCTAATCAAATCAGTGGTTTGTGAACAGAACATGAAAAAAAAAAAAAAAAAGCAATACTGGCTTTATCAAGAGGAGTAGCTCTACAAATACAAGCTATTTTCAATACTGCAGTAAAATACCAATATCCACACACAGACACACAGTATGGAATAACAAAAATGCTAATAGCTTCAGGGAGGTGATTAGAAAAAAAACATTGTATAATATAATTTTGACAAAAACGGCCACTGATTTAAAAAAAACAAAACAAAGCTTTGCATTATTTATGAAGACTTTCACAAATTAAACCCAATTGTATATGAACTGGGAAGCAGGAGGGAAAATGTATGGCAGCAACTGATCTTTTTCCCATTAGTTAGAACCAGGCTAACAAGAGTCACCACGCATAAAGTGGAAGTGTTATGCAGAACCATCACCGTATTTTCTGGACTATAAGCCGCTACTTTTTTCCTAGGTTTTGAACCATGAGGTTTATACAAAGGTGCGGCTATTCTGTGGATTTTTCTTCCACCGCTAGGGGCGCTCTCACCGGAATTGGAATCAAAAACAAGACAGACGAAAAATCAATGCAAAGAAGAATACGCTACTTTTTCTTTAGCAGACAGAACACGCACAACAAATTACCAACTGGTAATTATTTTCAAATCCTCGCCCCTTCATCGTGGAAACCACACAAAGAAGTTCATATGAGTTTTAAGTTGAAGGCCATCAATCTTGCTATCCAGGAAGGAAACCGGGCTGCTGCACGCAAGCTTAGCGTCAATGAATCTATGGTGAGACGTTGGAGGAGGCAGCGGGAAGAGCTCATGCAATGCCAAAAGTCAAGAAAAGCTTTCAGAGGACATAAAAGCAGGTGGCCTGAACTTGAATATGTCCTGGAGGACTGGGTGAATACACAGAGAGCAGGTGGCCGAGGTGTACTCACTGTACAGATCCGACTGAAAGCCAAAACAATCGTCCGCGAAATGAATATTGAATATTTCAAAGCTGGGCTGTCGTGGTGTTTCAGATTTATGAGACGTAAAAACTTGTCCATCAGGGCAGATGGACAACCTGTCCATCATGCATCATGGTGCCAGGACAACCACCTCCAGCTGAACGTTGGCAAGACCAAGGAGCTGGTGGTGGACTTCAGAAGGGGTCAGCACAGAGACTACAAGCCCATTATCATCAATGGAGCTCCAGTGGAGAGGGTGCAGTCCTTCAAGTATCTTGGTGTCCACATCTCCTCAGACCTGACATGGGCTGCCCACATTCAGGTCCAGACCAAAAAGGCTAGGCAGCGCCTGTACCACCTACGACAACTGAGGAAGTTCAGGGTCTCTCCAGAGATCCTCGGGATTTTCTATAGAGGTGCTGTGGAGAGCATCGTCACACAGAACATCACATCCTGGTTTGGGAACAGCTGTGTGAAGGACCAAAAAGCTCTTCAGAGAGTGATCCGTACAGCTGAACGCTGCTGCAGGATTGCCTCACCCACTTCAGGACACCTACACCAGGAGATGCCGGACTAGAACAGCACAGACACTGAAGGACCCGTCCCATCCTGGCAACAAACTGTTCCAACTTCTGCAATCTGGTAGAAGGTTCTGCATCATCTGGGCAAGGACAGAGAGACTCAAGAGGAGCTTCTATCCCCAAGCCATCCGGGCCCTAAACCTGGAGGTACAACAAAGTATTTGCAGCCACTTGACATCAGTGTGAATCGGGCATTTAAAGCTGCGCTCCGGGTTGAGTGGGAGACTTGGATGACAAGTGGTGAGAAGCATCCTTTTCTGATGTCTGTCAGTGGATCCTAATACCGGTTATTTTCTTTTGTTTCCGTTTTAATCAGCTAAGTTGCTGCCGTTAAAAGGCACTGAAAGAATCTGTTACATACATGTACATTTACAGTACAAAATCGTTCTGTACATGCAGTAAATATCTAATTTTTCAACATAGATATCTGCGGCTTATATACAGGTGCGCTCTATAGTCCAGAAAATACAGTACTTGTGCTACTTTTACACAAAAAATCTTTTTTTTTTTTACGCATCAAGCTACTCTGAATTTTGCATCACTCTGAATAAGACCAGCTGTTAAATTTTCCTAAATTTGAAACACAGAAAGAATTATGTGCAACTACATATGGAATTACAGATCACTGAGGAATAAATGTGCGTGAACTCCTTGTGAGAACAAACACTGTTTCCACTTCCTTTCCTGCCAACACCCTACCTTTCTTTTTTTACCCACACAAGGACAAAAACAGCACACAATTAGTGATGGCTTGAGTGAGCTGTGAAGTGCCTTTGCTCTGGGGTATTAGTGAGGCCCCTGACTCAGCCCAGGGTTTGCTCATCCAACTTCTAGAGAGCCTGGAGCTCGAGGAGCAGCGTAATGCCATTTAATGAGATGTTGGAGTTCGCAAAAAAACGTTGTGAAATCTCATGACTAAGAGCCAAACCTTTCTAAAGCCAGCTCCATATTCCAGCTCCTTTGTGACTACAGTCTCGATCTAACAAAGTAGACATTGGACGGAATAAATTTTTCTGGGATTCTGGGTTTTGTAAACTGGCTGAGGTTGCTTTCAAAGATATCTGTATTCAAAAGATGGAACAGAATAGAGAAGGAATCCCACAGGAAGGCCCTCAGAGCCACGTTTCTTGCTAACATTATAGTCTGATGTTGTAGTTCTGCTGTTGTGAAAAAAAAATCCTGCTGAGATCAATGTTTGAGTGAAGGAAAATTCAATGTGGCGTCCCTTTTCTTCTCAGCTCCAGAGTGTGCAGGCCCTCCTGCCGACCCAGAGCGTGCAACGTGCCGACTTTGTGGGCCATCTCTGTGGCAGTGATGTCAATCTGGGCGTACTTGGTGGAGCTCTTTCCTGTCAGGACACAAAAGTGGGACTTCTTTTAACTCAATCAGTGTACCATTTAATTATTCATCAGTGTTGTGCTGCACACAAAACTAGCTGCACAGAGCAGAAACTATTAGATGACTAATCTGACAATGGAAATTTTGAAAATTAGCTTGTCATTTTAGAAATATTCCAACGAGTGTATCAGTATCATGCAATATCATATCATACGTTTACCTCACTCACAGAAGCTTTTCATGCGCTTCTGCTAAATTCCTGTCCTCTTCTACGATTTTATCTTGTGGTGCGCCCCAAGGTTCATTTTTGGGGCCTGTCTTCTTTGAAGACATCTCATATCATTGTTTGAGATGATGCCCAGTTGTACATGTCATTCAATGTTACCAAATTATTTGTCTTATAAATAACCGGATGGCAGCCAATTGTGTATTTTGTCTCACTTTATTGTTATTATTGTAATTTGTTATTACTTCCGCTGACCAAATTATCTCTGGATCACATCCTTGGATAGCCCAGAATGCTGCCCTAAGGTTTCTCACCAGTTCCTCTGAAAGGTCCCTTGTGACACTGATTCTGCCCTCTTTAAACTGGCTCACCACAAAGTTCAATTTCAGATTCTGATTATCACTTTCCAAGCTCTTTGTGGTGCCTCCCTATATTAGTGAATTTCTACATCCATACATAACTGCTAGGTCTCTGATGCAAGTTGATCAATGCTTCTTGGTTGTACCTCAGTCCAAGTCGAGGATAAAAGGAAGTTTTCGCTGCCATGTTGTGGAACTCATTTCCACTAGACTAAAGATCTGTTGACACTGCTGATACCTTTAAAGGGAAGGTGAAGACCCACCTATGCAAACGTGCTTTTATTTGGTTTTATCCTTTTATGCTGTTTTAATGCTCTACTGTCTGACATTGTGAAGCACTACATAAATAAACTTTACTTTCTTATATCAGTGCTGTGAAAAAACATTTCCCACCTTCTTTATTAATTAGCTTTTTTGCCTTTTTCTCTCACTTAAATGTTACAAATCATCTAATTTTTATATTAAACAAAAATAAAATATAAAATGTAGTTTTAAATGATTATTTCATTTATAATATTAAGATTCTTTCACTCCTACCTGTAGCGACTGATTAGCCTAGCTAAGTCGGAGATAAGCATCTAGCCTAAGGCTTTGGTTTCCCTTCATGAGCCATCAATCATATACAAGTATACAAGTTCACTTTCCTGATATAAATGGCTGCAAGGTGGCATCAGCAAAGTGTTGTTTATAAATTTTACTCCATAATATTTCTTTTGTTTCCCTTTGGTTTACACATTTGCAGATGTCTTTGGGCATTTTTCATTAATCCCAACATTCTTTTGTCAACAAGATTATGGAAATGAATTGTTAGGGGATATAATCATTTCTTGAACTTGAATCATTAATTGTGGAAGTGACAAAAAACACTCCTAGATCATCTTAAAACATTAATACATACATATATATACACACCGTATTTTCTGGACTCTAAGCCGCTACTTTTTTCCTAGGTTTTGAACCGTGAGGCTTATACAAAGGTGTAATTATTATTAATTATTTTCAAATCCTCGCCCCTTCATCGTGGAAACCACACAAAGAAGTTCGTATGAGTTTTAAGTTGAAAGCCATCAATCTTGCTATCCAAGAAGGAAACCGCGCTGCTGTACGCAAGCTTAGCGTCAATCAATCTATGGTGAGACGTTGGAGGCGGCAGCAGGAAGAGCTCATGCAATGCCAAAAGTCGAGAAAAGCTTGCAGAGGACATAAAAGCAGGTGGCCTGAACTTGAAAATGTCCTGGAGGAATGGGTGAACATTTTTTTTTTTTTTTATTTTTTTTTTTTTTTTTAAATAGAGCAGATTGCGGCTTATTACAGGTGCGTTCTATTGTCCAGAAAATACGGTATATACATACATATATATACACACACACACACATCTCTGGCCTCGCTGCCAGTCTGCGTGCTTCAAGAATGAGATAGCGCATCACAACACAAATCATATGCAAATGATTTAGCTGAAGCATTTAACATTCCTGTCATGCACTGTCTTCCATATGCACATTACCATAATGTACAGTGGGGCAAAAAAGTATTTAGTCAGCCACGGATTGTGCAAGTTCCCCCACTTAAAATGATGACAGAGGTCAGTAATTTCTTGGGATGCAACTCAGTATTCTTCTTCCTCCAAACACGACGAGTTGAGTTTATACCAAAAAGTTCTACTTTGGTTTCATCTGACCACATGACATTCTCCCAATCCTCTGCTGTATCATCCATGTGCTCTCTGGCAAACTTCAGACGGGCCTGGACATGCACTGGCTTCAGCAGCGGAACACGTCTGGCACTGCGGGATTTGATTCCCTGCCGTTGTAGTGTGTTACTGATGGTGACCTTTGTTACTTTGGTCCCAGCTCTCTGCAGGTCATTCACCAGGTCCCCCCGTGTGGTTCTGGGATCTTTGCTCACCGTTCTCATGATCATTTTGACCCCACGGGATGAGATCTTGCGTGGAGCCCCAGATCGAGGGAGATTATCAGTGGTCTTGTATGTCTTCCATTTTCTGATGATTGCTCCCACAGTTGATTTTTTCACACCAAGCTGCTTGCCTATTGTAGATTCACTCTTCCCAGTCTGGTGCAGGTCTACAATACTTTTCCTGGTGTCCTTCGAAAGCTCTTTGGTCTTGGCCATGGCGGAGTTTGGAGTCTGACTGTTTGAGGCTGTGGACAGGTGTCTTTTATACAGATGATGAGTTCAAACAGGTGCCATTCATACAGGTAACGAGTGGGGGACAGAAAAGCTTCTTACAGAAGACGTTACAGGTCTGTGAGAGCCAGAGATTTTCCTTGTTTGAGGTGACCAAATACTTATTTTCCACCCTGATTTACGAATAAATTCTTTACAAATCCTACCATGTGGATTCATGGATTTTTTTTTCACATTCTGTCTCTCACAGTTGAAGTGTACCTCTGGTGCAAATTACTGACCTCTGTCATCATTTTAGGTGGGGGAACTTGCACAATCGGTGGCTGACTAAATACTTTTTTGCCCCACTGTATACCTTATGTGAAAATCATATAAGCAAAATGTCAGAGTTTAAACCCACAACATCAGTCCTCGTGCACCAATATGTGTCTCCTGTTAGAGTCCTGTCGCCTTACAGTGTCAGAATTGAGGACATCAAAACCGGCTCCTCACAACACATAAATAGTCCCTGGAGGAGGGTCCCATTAGGGCCACTGAGTTTACGGCTGTGATCTGAATGCCCTGTGACCCCCTTTCAGTGCCGAAATAGGACACTCCTCCTCCCAGGTGACAGATTAATGAGGCCGCATGCCGGGATATAAACTGTATTGCTGACATTAGACATTAACCTCATGTCAGAGCTCGAGCCACGCTGTTCGTATTCTCGAGGGCAGTGACGCTAGCGGCCAACGTGTCTGTCAATTACGGCTCCGATGACAAGGACTCAGCTGTCTTTTACCAAGATGAGAGGAAATCATCTCAATTGTTTGCGAGCGATTCCAGTAACTCTGAGTAGGTCGAATAGAATTACACATAAATATGTAACTACAATGGCTTTCATCCTTGCGTAACGCTGATACACCAGCTTACTGTAAGTTGGCTCTTGCACAGAACACTTTTGCACATTGAGCAAAAGCAAAAAATTCCTCACACTATGAGTATCAGGGCATTACCGAGGTCATTTTGTTTCTTAAATCAAGGAGGTGGTCTCTAAAATTCAACAATTTGCATTTTGGACAGTCCCGGGAAAATCTCACAAATATACAAAGACAATCTGAAGAGAGAATAAAAGGAAACAATGATTTTACAGCTTACTCTCTAAAAACGCAGGACGTGGTTCATCAGACCTGACTAACACCAACTCTAATAGTTCGCCCGCAGCTTCTTTTACTTCCCCTCACGCCAACACGTGCTTGTTCATAGGGGATCTTTGGATTGTTGGATTTCTGTCCATAATGGCATTTGATGAGCTTTAGATGAACATTGTTTTGAATTTGCTCTGCATAAATAAAATGGATAGACTGCAGGATGTGCTG
>NW_024582621.1:164672-240704 GCF_018398535.1 Haplochromis burtoni | reverse complement strand
GCACTGAAGTTTGGCATCCATCAGAGTTTTAGAGCATTGCCACTTTGAAACTCAGATTAATCAATATCTGGTCTCGGTAAGACAGTTTCTTAAAATTAAACGTTTAATAACCTTACCCTTGCTGACTACATTACATTCTGTCAATTAGTTGGACACACCATAGAAGAATGGACAGACTGCTTTGAGCTGATAGGAAAAGATCCCTAACTCAAATAACCACTTGTTAAAATCAAGAGCATCTCTGAATGAACAACATGTTGAGCCTTTAAGCAGATGGGCTAATGCAGAAGACGACAATTCACAGGGGTTCACCAAAAATGTCCAACAGAAGATTTAAAAAAAAAAAAAAGTCTGGTCTGATCAGTCTTGATTTCTGCTGCAAGATTTGGATTGCATAGAGTCAGACGAACATAAAACCATGGATCTATCCTGTCTTGTTTCAACAGTTTAGACAGGTGGTTGTGAAACGAGGTGGGGGATATAGTATCTTTTCTGACCATAGCCATCTGATTGTGACCACAGTGTAACCATCTACTGCTAGCTACTTCCAGCAGGATAACACACCATGTCAGAAAGCTCAGATCATCTCAAACTGGTTCTTGAAGGTGACAATGAGCTCCCTTTGGAATGTGATGGAACGGGAAAATCACATCATGGATGTGCAGCCTACAAATCTGCAGCTTCTGTGTGATGGTATCATGTCAACAAGGACAAAAATCTCTGAGGAATGTTTCCAGCACCTTGTTGAATCTGTGCAATGAAGAATGAAGGCAGTTCTGACAGCAAACAGGAGGTCAACAGTCCCAATGTGTAACTAATGAAGTAACCAGTGACTGTATATTACTTATGTTACATTAGATTACTGTGTTATGCTAGCTTTCAGGACAATAACTTACCTAACTATCATTAGTTTAAAAAAAAAAATCAACCTTTGAACAGCTTACTGGATCCCGTGTTTAAATGTGAACACCACATCAGATATTGTGTAAACCAACACAACCACCTCACTATGATTTTCTCACAGGTGTTCTTTATATGTTGATATCCTCTGTGCAACAAGGGGACAAATATCTGCTGCGAGCAAAGGATTTTCATGGTAAGCTACCTCGCACAGTAGAAAGTGGAAATACACTCACACACACACCAAGAAATATATGATGTTCTGAGCACGTCTGCTACACCCAGCAGAATGTGCAGCACCATATTAAATCATATGATGCAACTGACATGGTGAGGTCACACGGGCAGGCTCCATTATCATCCATGCTGTCTGTCTTTGGCTGATATTCCTGCATCAGATCAATAAAGGCACCTTTGCAGTTTTGTTTTGTTTTTTTCAATTATTTAATGACTGACTTCAAATCTGGGCAAAGACTACTAAGGGTTTTAAGTCAAATTTGTACATGGAGGAGTGTTTTGTAATCACTTCACATTATTGAAACTGTCCATCAATGCAGTGTGACATATAATACCATATATTAATTTGTACATGTTCACGTTTTCTGCACATAAAGCTGGACATTTATGCTCAATGTATTATCAATGTAATACTTTTGTTTACTTATGTTTTACTTTCCCAGTTTGCCCAAAAATGATCAAAACATCTCGTCTTTCTTGCTGTAATAAATGAGTAAAAATTAGAACTACAGAGTGTCTGCAAGCTGCACCCTCAGTGTTACTGACTCAGCTTTCAAGCCTAAGTCTTCAGTGTTAACAGAAAAAAAACATTTCCAGCATGATAATAAAAAAAAGTTAGATATGTATAGCTAGTTTGTAATAAGATGATCAGTATTAATATTATTTGTGCTATCTGCATTATAAACCAGTGGTGTTACAGTTGAATGAAGCAAACACATCAATGGTAAGGCTGATTTATATAATATGGTACCCAACAGGTTTACAGCTGTACATGGAGGGAGAGCCATATGAGATCTACTGTTGTTCTAGAAAAAGAAAAAGAAAGAACACATCAAAGCAGTGTTAACATAAATAATTTACAAGAAGAAGAGTATCACATGAAAAAAAGTAGATCCTTAGGAAGCAGATGCCATCCTTGAACCCTTTCCATACATGCTTACTGTACAGAAACACCTTCACATTTTATGACAATCCACCCAAATAGAAAGAAAATATATTTACAGCTAATCAAATCAGTGGTTTGTGAACAGAACATGGAAAAAAAAAAAAAAAAAAAAAAAAAGCAATTACATCATGTAGCTTTCAGAAAACAGCTCTGTTCTCAATACTGCAGTAAATACCAATATCCACACACAGACACACAGTATGGAATAACAAAAATGCTAATAGCTTCATTGAGGTGATTAGAAAAAAAACATTGTATAATATAATTTTGACAAAAACGGCCACTGATTTAAAAAAAAACAAAACAAAGCTTTGCATTATTTATGAAGACTTTCACAAATTAAACCCAATTGTATATGAACTGGGAAGCAGGAGGGAAAATGTATGGCAGCAACTGATCTTTTTCCCATTAGTTAGAACCAGGCTAACAAGAGTCACCACGCATAAAGTGGAAGTGTTATGCAGAACCATCACCGTATTTTCTGGACTATAAGCCGCTACTTTTTTCCTAGGTTTTGAGCCATGAGGCTTATACAAAGGTGCGGCTATTCTGTGGATTTTTCTTCCACCACTAGGGGGACTCTAACCAGAATTAGAATAAAAAACAAGATAGATGAAAAATCAATGCAAAGAAGAATACGCTACTTTTTCTTTAGCAGATAGAACACGCACAACAAATTACCAACTGGTAATTATTTTCAAATCCTCGCCCCTTCATCATGGAAACCACACGAAGAAGTTCGTATGATGCAAGTTTTAAGTTGAAGGCCATCGATCTTGCTATCCAGGAGGGAAACCGCGCTGCTGCACGCAAGCTTAGCGTCAATGAGTCTATGGTGAGACGTTGGAGGCGGCAGCGGGAAGAGCTCATGCAATGCCAAAAGTCGAGAAAAGCTTTCAGAGGACATAAAAGCAGGTGGCCTGAACTTGAAAATGTCCTGGAGGAATGGGTGAACACACAGAGAGCAGGTGGCCAAGGTGTATCCACTGTACAGATCCGACTGAAAGCCAAAACAATCGCCGCGAAATGAATATTGAATATTTCAAAGCTGGGCTGTCGTGGTGTTTCAGATTTATGAGACGTAAAAACTTGTCCATCAGGGCAGATGGACAACCTGTCCATCATGCATCATGGTGCCAGGACAACCACCTCCAGCTGAACGTTGGCAAGACCAAGGAGCTGGTGGTGGACTTCAGAAGGAGTCAGCACAGAGACTACAAGCCCATTATCATCAATGGAGCTCTTAGGAAAAAAAGAAAAAAAAAAAACGAAAAAAACGAAAAAAAAGTCAACAGAGACTACAAGCCCATTATCATCAATGGAGCTCCAGTGGAGAGGGTGCAGTCCTTCAAGTATCTTGGTGTCCACATCTCCTCAGACCTGACATGGTCTGCCCACATTCAGGTCCAGACCAAAAAGGCTAGGCAGCGCCTGTACCACCTACGACAACTGAGGAAGTTCAGGGTCTCTCCAGAGATCCTCAGGATTTTCTATACAGGCGCTGTGGAGAGCATCCTCACACAGAACATCACATCCTGGTTTGGGAACAGCTGTGTGAAGGACCAAAAAGCTCTTCAGAGAGTGATCCGTACAGCAGAACGCTGCTGCAGGATTGCTCTCCCCCCTTCAGGACACCTACACCAGGAGATGCCGGACTAGAGCAGCACAGATACTGAAGGACCCGTCCCATCCTGGCAACAAACTGTTCCAACTTCTGCAATCTGGTAGAAGGTTCCGCATCATCTGGGCAAGGACAGAGAGACTCAAGAGGAGCTTCTATCCCCAAGCCATCCGGGCCCTAAACCTGGAGGTACAACAAAGTATTTGCAGCCACTTGACATCAGTGTGAATCGGGCATTTAAAGCTGCGCTCCGGGTTGAGTGGGAGACTTGGATGACAAGTGGTGAGAAGCATCCTTTTCTGATGTCTGTCAGTGGATCCTAATACCGGTTATTTTCTTTTGTTTCCGTTTTAATCAGCTAAGTTGCTGCCGTTAAAAGGCACTGAAAGAATCTGTTACATACATGTACATTTACAGTACAAAATCGTTCTGTACATGCAGTAAATATCTAATTTTTCAACATAGATATCTGCGGCTTATATACAGGTGCGCTCTATAGTCCAGAAAATACAGTACTTGTGCTACTTTTACACAAAAAATCTTTTTTTTTTTTACTCATCAAGCTACTCTGAATTTTGCATCACTCTGAATAAGACCAGCTGGTAAACTTTCCTAAATTTGAAACACAGAAAGAATTATGTGCAACTACATATGGAATTACAGATCACTGAGGAATAAATGTGCGTGAACTCCTTGTGAGAACAAACACTGTTTCCACTTCCTTTCCTGCCAACACCCTACCTTTCTTTTTTTACCCACACAAGGACAAAAACAGCACACAATTAGTGATGGCTTGAGTGAGCTGTGAAGTGCCTTTGCTCTGGGGTATTAGTGAGGCCCCTGACTCAGCCCAGGGTTTGCTCATCCAACTTCTAGAGAGCCTGGAGCTCGAGGAGCAGCGTAATGCCATTTAATGAGATGTTGGAGTTCGCAAAAAAACGTTGTGAAATCTCATGACTAAGAGCCAAACCTTTCTAAAGCCAGCTCCATATTCCAGCTCCTTTGTGACTACAGTCTCGATCTAACAAAGTAGACATTGGACGGAATAAATTTTTCTGGTATTCTGGGTTTTGTAAACTGGCTGAGGTTGCTTTCAAAGATATCTGTATTCAAAAGATGGAACAGAATAGAGAAGGAATCCCACAGGAAGGCCCTCAGAGCCACGTTTCTTGCTAACATTATAGTCTGATGTTGTAGTTCTGCTGTTGTGAAAAAAAAATCCTGCTGAGATCAATGTTTGAGTGAAGGAAAATTCAATGTGGCGTCCCTTTTCTTCTCAGCTCCAGAGTGTGCAGGCCCTCCTGCCGACCCAGAGCGTGCAACGTGCCGACTTTGTGGGCCATCTCTGTGGCAGTGATGTCAATCTGGGCGTACTTGGTGGAGCTCTTTCCTGTCAGGACACAAAAGTGGGACTTCTTTTAACTCAATCAGTGTACCATTTAATTATTCATCAGTGTTGTGCTGCACACAAAACTAGCTGCACAGAGCAGAAACTATTAGGTGACTAATCTGACAATGGAAATTTTGAAAATTAGCTTGTCATTTTAGAAATATTCCAACGAGTGTATCAGTATCATACAATATCATATCATACGTTTACCTCACTCACAGAAGCTTTTCATGCGCTTCTGCTAAATTCCTGTCCTCTTCTACGATTTTATCTTGTGGTGCGCCCCAAGGTTCATTTTTGGGGCCTGTCTTCTTTGAAGACATCTCATATCATTGTTTGAGATGATGCCCAGTTGTACATGTCATTCAATGTTACCAAATTATTTGTCATATAAATAACTGGATGGCAGCCAATTGTGTATTTTGTCTCACTTTATTGTTATTATTGTAATTTGTTATTACTTCTGCTGACCAAATTATCTCTGGATCGCATCCTTGGATAGCCCAGAATGCTGCCCTAAGGTTTCTCACCAGTTCCTCTGAAAGGTCCCTTGTGATACTGATTCTGCCCTCTTTAAACTGGCTCACCACAAAGTTCAATTTCAGATTCTGATTATCACTTTCCAAGCTCTTTGTGGTGCCTCCCTATATTAGTGAATTTCTACATCCATACATAACTGCTAGGTCTCTGATGCAAGTTGATCAATGCTTCTTGGTTGTACCTCAGTCCAAGTCGAGGATAAAAGGAAGTTTTCGCTGCCATGTTGTGGAACTCACTTCCACTAGACTAAAGATCTGTTGACACTGCTGATACCTTTAAAGGGAAGGTGAAGACCCACCTATGCAAACGTGCTTTTATTTGGTTTTATCCTTTTATGCTGTTTTAATGCTCTACTGTCTGACATTGTGAAGCAATTTATACTATTCTTGAAAAGCACTACATAAATAAACTTTACTTTCTTATATCAGTGCTGTGAAAAAACATTTCCCACCTTCTTTATTAATTAGCTTTTTTGCCTTTTTCTCTCACTTAAATGTTACAAATCATCTAATTTTTATATTAAACAAAAATAAAATATAAAATGTAGTTTTAAATGATTATTTCATTTATAATATTAAGATTCTTTCACTCCTACCTGTAGCGACTGATTAGCCTAGCTAAGTCGGAGATAAGCATCTAGCCTAAGGCTTTGGTTTCCCTTCATGAGCCATCAATCATATACAAGTATACAAGTTCACTTTCCTGATATAAATGGCTGCAAGGTGGCATCAGCAAAGTGTTGTTTATAAATTTTACTCCATAATATTTCTTTTGTTTCCCTTTGGTTTACACATTTGCAGATGTCTTTGGGCATTTTTCATTAATCCCAACATTCTTTTGTCAACAAGATTATGGAAATGAATTGTTAGGGGATATAATCATTTCTTGAACTTGAATCATTAATTGTGGAAGTGACAAAAAACACTCCTAGATCATCTTAAAACATTAATACATACATATATATACACACCGTATTTTCTGGACTCTAAGCCGCTACTTTTTTCCTAGGTTTTGAACCGTGAGGCTTACAACAAATTACCAACTGGTAATTATTTTCAAATCCTCGCCCCTTCATCTGGAAACCACACATAAGAAGTTCTATATGAGTTTTAAGTTGAAGGCCATCAGATCTTGCTATCCAGGAAGGAAACGCGCGCTGCTGCACGCAAGCTTAGACGTCAATGAAGTCTATGGTGAGACGTTGGAGGCGGCAGCGGGAAGAGCTCATGCAATGCCAAAAGTCGAGAAAAGCTTTCAGAGGACATAAAAGCAGGTGGCCTGAACTTGAAAATGTCCTGGAGTGTAACATCTTTTTTTTTTTTTTTTTCTTTTTTTTTTTTTTTGAAATATAGACTTAATCAGTGCTTCATGTACAGGTGCGTTCTATTTCCAGAAAATACGGTATATACATACATATATATACACACACACACACATCTCTGGCCTCGCTGCCAGTCTGCGTGCTTCAAGAATGAGATAGCGCATCACAACACAAATCATATGCAAATGATTTAGCTGAAGCATTTAACATTCCTGTCATGCACTGTCTTCCATATGCACATTACCATAATGTACAGTGGGGCAAAAAAGTATTTAGTCAGCCACGGATTGTGCAAGTTCCCCCACTTAAAATGATGACAGAGGTCAGTAATTTCTTGGGATGCAACTCAGTATTCTTCTTCCTCCAAACACGACGAGTTGAGTTTATACCAAAAGTTCTACTTTGGTTTCATCTGACCACATGACATTCTCCCAATCCTCTGCTGTATCATCCATGTGCTCTCTGGCAAACTTCAGACGGGCCTGGACATGCACTGGCTTCAGCAGCGGAACACGTCTGGCACTGCGGGATTTGATTCCCTGCCGTTGTAGTGTGTTACTGATGGTGACCTTTGTTACTTTGGTCCCAGCTCTCTGCAGGTCATTCACCAGGTCCCCCCGTGTGGTTCTGGGATCTTTGCTCACCGTTCTCATGATCATTTTGACCCCACGGGATGAGATCTTGCGTGGAGCCCCAGATCGAGGGAGATTATCAGTGGTCTTGTATGTCTTCCATTTTCTGATGATTGCTCCCACAGTTGATTTTTTCACACCAAGCTGCTTGCCTATTGTAGATTCACTCTTCCCAGTCTGGTGCAGGTCTACAATACTTTTCCTGCTGTGAGTTACAATACTTCGGCCTTCAAAGCTCTTTGGTCTTGGCCATGGCGGAGTTTGGAGTCTGACTGTTTGAGGCTGTGGACAGGTGTCTTTTATACAGATGATGAGTTCAAACAGGTGCCATTCATACAGGTAACGAGTGGGGGACAGAAAAGCTTCTTACAGAAGACGTTACAGGTCTGTGAGAGCCAGAGATTTTCCTTGTTTGAGGTGACCAAATACTTATTTTCCACCCTGATTTACGAATAAATTCTTTACAAATCCTACCATGTGGATTCATGGATTTTTCTTTTCACATTCTGTCTCTCACAGTTGAAGTGTACCTCTGGTGCAAATTACTGACCTCTGTCACCATTTTAGGTGGGGGAACTTGCACAATCGGTGGCTGACTAAATACTTTTTTGCCCCACTGTATACCTTATGTGAAAATCATATAAGCAAAATGTCAGAGTTTAAACCCACAACATCAGTCCTCGTGCACCAATATGTGTCTCCTGTTAGAGTCCTGTCGCCTTACAGTGTCAGAATTGAGGACATCAAAACCGGCTCCTCACAACACATAATAGTCCTGAGGAGGGTCCATGCCCGTCGGTAGTGAGGGTCCCATTAGGGCCACTGAGTTTACAGCTGTGATCTGAATGCCCTGCGACCCCCTTTCAGTGCCGAAATAGGACACTCCTCCTCCCAGGTGACAGATTAATGAGGCCGCATGCCAGGATATAAACTGTATTGCTGACATTAGACATTAACCTCATGTCAGAGCTCGAGCCACGCTGTTCGTATTCTCGAGGGCAGTGACGCTAGCGGCCAACGTGTCTGTCAATTACGGCTCCGATGACAAGGACTCAGCTGTCTTTTACCAAGATGAGAGGAAATCATCTCAATTGTTTGCGAGCGATTCCAGTAACTCTGAGTAGGTCGACTAGAATTACACATAAATATGTAACTACAATGGCTTTCATCCTTGCGTAACGCTGATACACCAGCTTACTGTAAGTTGGCTCTTGCACAGAACACTTTTGCACATTGAGCAAAAGCAAAAAATGCCTCACACTATGAGTATCAGGGCATTACCGAGGTCATTTTGTTTCTTAAATCAAGGAGGTGGTCTCTAAAATTCAACAATTTGCATTTTGGACAGTCCCGGGAAAATCTCACAAATATACAAAGACAATCTGAAGAGAGAATAAAAGGAAACAATGATTTTACAGCTTACTCTCTAAAAACGCAGGACATGGTTCATCAGACCTGACTAACACCAACTCTAATAGTTCGCCCGCAGCTTCTTTTACTTCCCCTCACGCCAACACGTGCTTGTTCATAGGGGATCTTTGGATTGTTGGATTTCTGTCCATAATGGCATTTGATGAGCTTTAGATGAACATTGTTTTGAATTTGCTCTGCATAAATAAAATGGATAGACTGCAGGATGTGCTGCACACTCTGACCACGCGGTCTGTGGCTACACAGCAATGTGTCCCACGACAAGCTTTATCACAGGCAGCAATCCATGGTGGTAACAGGCACTAAAGACAAACTATAGCTTAGGTTAGTAAGGAAGTTTTACAGGAAATTGGTGCTAAATGAAAACATTGGACAAATGTTACTGCTTATTGGCTGGTGGTGCTATAACATGCAGCCAAAAAAAAAAAGAGGTGCATTGAGGTAGACATAAAAATTCAGGATTAGCAGAGTCATTAGGATTCATCTTTTGTGGGTCATGAATGTGATTACAACATTTCTTGGTAGTTTGTTTAAAGTTTAATGGAAGACGTGCGCTGCAGACCGACTGAAAATAACTACACAAGTCTGAGAATTTGTTTCAGTTTGTAATATTTGACAGTTTAACAGCCGGTCTTGAAGACATTTCCTTGTGCCAAAAAAGACAACAGCTCACTTCAATACCCAGCCTATTACAATTCAAAGATTTATTAATCAGACAAACTTTTTTTGCTCTATACTTAAGCTTACAGCATCATGTGGTGGTTGCAGTGAATTGCCACCGTCTCTTCTTAGAGCAGTTCCCTTTAAACCTGCTTTCAATAAGCAATTCTGCACCACCAATCAAAAAGCTCTCTGTAGATTAATGCTCTCTTATTGGACAAATAAAACAGAGTCTTGGTGACATCCTTTAAACTATAATCTTGTAACATGACAATTTTCCAAGTGTCCACCCTGACTGGTCCTCACAGCTGCCGTTTGCAGTTATATGTATAAATCGAAAGCAGAACATTCATTCCTCAGACACCAAGTATCTGGCGTTTATCTCCTTTACTAACCAGAAGATATTCATGCCTCCTTACTCTGAGCTGGCAGATGTGCGGCAGCCGCTTTAGTGCCATGCACAGGATCCTGCAGCTCCAGCTCCATGTAGTTGAGCTGCTTCTTGGACGTGGGGCTAACAGGAATATTCACATACGTCACACCTTCACCGCGAGGTCTTTCAGCAAGCGGAGCCTCTGGGGGGAACACAAACACGGCCCCTGAAAATGCGAGAGTAAATTAAGCTCAGACGGTGTTAGATTCGTTTCTGTCATGCTTTTTCTTTTTTTAATGTGTGAACACTTGTTTTTAACAAAAATCCCCCACAGAAACTAAAAATAACAAGCAATTTGTCCTGTTGATAATATGCTATGTTTTTTTTGCACCTCAAAGCCTTCACTGTCAACCAAAATCTATTAAAAACATAAAAGAACAATGCCACCTGGGTTCAGCACAATGAACACACACTACACGTATTTCTAGATTCACTTGTGTTTTCTAGACAGTTTGTGTTTCTTATTATGATAAATGCTGCCCGAGTGCAACAGCCCATGTTTAGATTTCCTGTCGTGAGGATTCCCGTGGCATAGAGAGACAAGTTCAAACGGGCTATGACGGCACACAGTACCAATCAAGTCTTTCTCAGAACTGATAATAATTAAAAGATTAAATTGAACCAGACTTACACTTTGACACTTCTTTGAAACTGGATTTGTTTTTGTCATTATAACCTTAATCAAAAGCTAAACTTACCCTCCAGTCTGAGCAGCTCTCCAGGCTGCAGCCCAGTGTCAATTAGATATATTCAAATACAGACGTCCACAGCACAAGTATCAATACGGTTTCCAGCAGTAAAAACAACGGTAGCTATAATGGGATCGGCAGTCGCACAGGAACACAGCGTTTCACGATGAATTGGTTCTCTCCCCGCCCCAGAGACTAATTATGTGAAATTAGCGGATATGCCCCAGAGATAATTTATGGGATACACATTACGTCCTCGAAGCACAGAATGCTTTGAGGAAGTAAAACTCAATTGTTCTTTTAATCATCATCAAGCTGTTTTGTCATGCGGCTGTATAGTGTATGAACGTGTCCAGATCAAATATCTGAGGGTTTATGGAGCAAAATCTCATTTTTCTATTAGCAAACGTTCATTAAAACTTGAATAGGAACACCCAAACCTCTTTGATTTTCCTGTCAAACACACATTATTGCCAGATTTTTTGCCTACAGTGGATTGCACATCTAATTAATTGTGCCGGAAAAATTGTTTCAAATCACAAGAAACAGCTCACGGCTTTATCTTCATAAACCTAAAAGCTGAGAAAGGCAGATTTGCAGTCAAGTTTTCTACTGGCTGCAGAAATGATTAGTTCAGCATCTCAGTGATACAGCTTCAGAACAACCACTACATAAAATATGTGCATATTTCAGCTCTGTGACACACATCACATATTTTTTTTATTTTTTTGTGGTGCCTGGGTATGCATTAATGCAGTGATAGCTGCAACCTTCAAAACCAGAGTACAGTACGCTCAAGGATATCTTGAAATTAGCATAACTTGAATACTGCTCTGTGAATAGAGACCAGTGAAAATCACTTCTCCTGAACGGTGATATAAACGTTTGCTGTCACTTTAATTTTGTGCAAATGAGAGTCGAGAAAGCCAAATGAATCTACATGCTTTGTGGTTTTACTACAACAAGTACTGCAGTACTGTTCATAGGAATCATCTAACCCGGTTGATGGGCTTACATGACAGGTACAAAAAGTTGTCTACCAGCACAAAATAGATGAGCCATGGCAGTCACACACTATCAGAGTTTCGATGTATAAATATCTTTTTTGTTCTTTTTAATGGTGTCTGGGAACAAAGGGAAAGAATTACTATAATGTTGAAATATAAACATTTTCACAGACTCATCTAAAATAGGATCTCATCTATGCTTTCTTTGTCAAATTCATTGTTTCATAATGCACCAAATCCGATCTAAAGGTCTGAACTTCGGATACATCCAATTTTCAGACACCTTCACTTTGATGTTTTCTTGTAAACATGCAGAATGTTGTTTGGCATCGCAGGCAAGACTTTTCCCTGATAATCAAATCATCTGCATGGCAGCATATGTTGCTCCAAAAGCTGTGTCTATTTTTCAACATATTGTTAGTGGTGCCTCCAAACATGTTACTCATGCTATGTGCATTAATGACCCTTTATACCATCACAGATGCTGGCTTTTTAACTGCGTGCTGACAGCAAGCCAGATGTTGCCTCTCATCTTTAGCGGTCCATAATTTAAAAAAAGAAAAGGGAAAAAAAAAATTCACATTTTGAGACCCGAAGACTGTTTTCCAAGTGAACTCAGAGCGTGGAAGGAAGGACTCTAATCTAGCCTCAATCACAGAGCACGAGGGGTCATTGAATGTTTGATGAGCATGCAAGTGATGCAAGTCGTACACTATGGCCTGCAGTGACCACATAACTAGAGTGCAGTTCAAGTAGCTGCAATTCAAGTCTTTAATAAACCCAACAGAGCTGACACAGGACCTGAGAGATGGATCTGGGCCTTCAGGTTATCCATCGACTGCTCACTAAAGCTTCATCAGAAATGGTTTAAGTGGAAGCGTTGCTGTCAAGAAGCCACTCTTAAAGAAGGGAAACAGGAAGAAAGTGGAGTGGGCCTTATGGAGTGATGAAACTAAAGCTGAAATGTTTTTGTTCAAACCATCCGTGTGCATGGAGAAGTTCAGGAGATAGAGACAACAGTGAGTATCTATAGCCATTTACAAAACATGGCGAATACTGTGTCATGGTTCGAGGCTGTATTTCTGCCAGTGGTGTTGGATCATGATAAGGCAATTCCATCAACTTGTGAAAGTTGGAACAGGGCCTGCAGGCTCATTACTGCTTCCAAAAAGAGAAAAGTCAGCAGCATAATGTGGTTGTTTCTGTCCTGGATGCAGTTTTCGACGTTGCACACAAAGACCATTTATCTCGTCTTTGTTCATATCCACGTTCTAGACTGTGTCGCCATTTCCCTCCTCTGACACGAGAACTGAAAACAGTTCATCGTTGCAAGAGTGCAAGAAAGTGGGATCAACTGGCAGGCAGACTAACAATCCCAAGGAATTGGAAGACTGGGAACAGGAACCAGTTTACAATTCCCATCCCTATTGTTCATGAATATCTTTTTTTATCTGCTGATTTTTGAAATGCAATGCAAAACTGATCAAATGATTAACTAATTATTTAATACTATAGTTTTATAGTTTCACTTTATTTTCAGCACTATTAAAAAATATGAAAAAACACACAAAGTCTTGTATTCATTATGTACAAAGTGGAGTCCAAACAGTAAATCATATATAATTTCTTTGAACTTATTTTAGGGAAAAACAATATCTGTTTTTATATTAATATCTGACCCCCAAAAAAGAGTGAATTGTTGAAAAACGCACCAATGCAAATACATTTTTCCCTGATTTACCCTCAAGAATCATAGTTGAGCTACAATACACAAACAGAGCTTGTGTTATCTTTTTCAAGTATAATGTCAACAAAAATGTTTCATCATTAATATAAAAGAAAACAAAAAGAATTCAAAAAGCCCAGACCCTTACAGACGTAGCAAAACAACGCACTGTTCCTAACAATGCAAACACTGCTGATCTGAGCCTGTGAACATTTATTTACCTTTCTTTGAGTCCGTTGCTGTGTGTGCATTGATGTTTAAAGATTAAAGAGTAGATCTGGATCACAGAAAAGATTTTTTTTTTTTTTTTTTTTATCTTCCGTCATTATTTGTCAATCAAAGCAACACAAAGCAGCTTGGTTGAGGCATTTCACAACTACAAACAGAAACACTAATCAGAGTGTGGACTCTGTAGTAGAACGTCTATAACCGTCTTATAGTAAATAAAACAATAGATTCCTACAGTATTATATATGCGCCAACATGGATTCATATTTCTCTTGTTGCAATTACCCTGTCACAGATAGTGCGTTACCATTGGCATACAGATTGTATAGAACAACATTTGGGAAAGAAAAGATTTCACCTGCTATTGACTCTTCCTAAATGGTAGTAGGCAGTGGCCATTACCCGCAGCTCAGAAGCATCAACCCCAGGGGACACTCTTACAATCAGTGAGAAGCCATTAGTGCCAGCAAAGTCTCAGTGGGTACAGCCTTTGGCAAAGTCTAACCTAATTGATCAGACACCAACCAGCCCTTGCAGGAGAGTGTGGTGCTTTATAATGGCTTCCATTACAACAGTGGATTTGCCCACAGCTCTAAGGCCGGGGGACGTCTCGATAATACACTTTGCAAAACCTCCAGGGGAGAAGTTAGAGGCAATACCTGACAGAGTTTAGTGACCCCCAGCTTAAAAAGTCAAGTGCTTTTGGATGGAAAACACAGTTCAGATAATAACTGTGTATTCAGGGTGAGTGGGTTTTGCACCTTTCCCACATTATTGTTGCAGAAGGACACTAAGCTGTGGTATGTACACGAAAAGGATTACAAAGACCTGTAAACCTCCCACAAAGTACAATTTATGGCAACGTATGCATGTGGAAACCTTTGGCAATGGGAAAGCAAAATGCCCTAGTGTAGGTGTTTGTTTTTCTTTGACTAGAACACCTTACCATTTCTCTCCCTCTCCAGTTTCAGCTTTAAATGAGACCTTCACCAGGACAACAACATCCACTTTTTGATGTAATAAACTTATGTAAAAAGTTGAAGAGGCGGGTGCGTGAAATTAAAATAGAGTTTTTGAGAGCAAGACTACATCACAGATGTGCACGAGCCACAAAGCCGTCCTACCAGAATCCTATTTATGATAGTGTAGTCTATGTGGTCTTTAGTAAAGGCTGATTTTTAGAAATCAAAACTTATAATCAGCCCCTTGGAGGGCTGGAGGGTTTTTGCGTAATCTTGAAAACATGTCAAAGAATATTATTTGAATAATACACAGATTTATAGATGACATACTGTTTAGACCTTGCAAAGTTTCAGGTGGAAAACCATCTTCTTTCGATAATGTCTGCGCTGTATCAAGCGTAAAGCACGGAGGGGGAGGGATGATGATTTTTGCTTGTTTGGTAGTCATGGGACCTGATTATGAACTCTTCTGTGTACTAAAGTATTCCAGTGAAGCAATCTGTCTGATAGCCAAAGCATGTCTCGAACTGACTCCAACAACTGGGCAATGAGCCCAAGGACAGCAACAAACCTACAACAGCACGGCTGAAAAGGAAAAGAATCAAGGTGTAGCAATGAGTCCAGACCTGAACCTAACTGAAATACTGTGATAGGTACATAAGGAGCTGTGCCTAAACAAATGCCCGGAAACCTCAATGAATTAAAGCAACATTATAAAGAAGATTCAAGTAATTCAAGGGTTCAAACTGCTTACTTTGGTGTCACGCCGTTGGCAGGTTTTTGATTACGATGCCTCTTCCGCTGAACTTGGAAAGAAGCTCTTGCTTGTGAGCTAAAAGCTTTAGCATAAAATGGTGTATTTGTATTAATTCCCACCTGAGACTTGGTGGTAGTCATTTTAATATCAATGAGATACTCTCTTCATGTCAGCACCAGTGTGATTATTTTGGTGGGAAACAAAGAGTAGGAGATAAGTTCAATAAACAGTGAAATTTAAATAATTAACGACAACATAATGGCTATGGGCTGGTTCTACAAATATCATTTCAGAAATGGATTAGCAGTGTTTAGCCTAAACTGTCCTGAGGTGCAATTCACACCTCTCCAAGCCGACCACTTAGTGTGTAACATGTAATGACCAACACAGCAGCATCTAAAGCGCCACGGGCAAAGCCAGTGTTTGTTTAGCTGCGTTCTGATACAGTGATGCACTCATGATGCAAGCATGTGTGTGTCCGCTTGCATTTTTCATCACATAGAGCTATGATTTATTGCAAAGTCTGGAATGCCTCAAACCTGATATTTTATTTATTTGACCTGTGTGCATTGTTTTAATATGAAAAGTTCTTAAATCATATGACAGCTTTTCTGTAGCTTATCTTCCACTAAGCCCACATACCTTAGCTGCTGGACTTAGCCACATCCGGTCTACCCCCCATCCATTAAGTGTCTGCTGAAGCGGGATGATGGGAAAGATGACGAGGGAGTCGTGAGTCGTGTGTAGGTACGTGAAAATGACTGATGGGTTTGGTGCCACACTGCGACAGCTGCAGGGACTTTGTAGAGCAGGTGTGTGTTTGACTGAGGGCATGTTTCTGGGTGTGGGATGCTTAAGTGGCCAAACGTCCCCTGACAACTGTCCTCTCGCCTCATATCAGGGGAGGCAGCCCGTCACACATCACTGCACTCTCTGGTTACACATCTGTGAGTTTTCTCAGCACACAATGGGCCTTTACGTAACTCGAGTTTATGGCTTTGGATAAAAAGCCAATGAAGACATAAAAAAAAAAAAAAACAAATAGCAAAGACTGTGACTCATGCCGTTGTCTGTTTTACATGCGATTTATCTGTCTAACCATAGATGGGGTAAATTAATGCCATTTTAAATTACACCTCTGTTTAGCCCTAATTTGTCCCTTTGTGTATTCATTCCCACATTGGAAAGAAACAAAAGGACACAATGATGTGCAAAAAAACAGGAAAAGAAAAACAGCCAAATGCTGAAATTAACCTCGGGTAAACATCACATTAATTTAATATTAATTTGTTGTTTGGACCTCGAGCTTTACGGTTCCTTTTAGACGAATAAAAACTGTAGCGCTTGCATAGCATTTCTTTAATTAGTATCAACTTAACAAAAAGGGAACTGCTTTGGAAAGTTTTACAAATTTCTTAGAACTTTTTCCTTTAAAAGCAGGTCATTAGTAAAAATGTAAAAAAGTTCAAAGAGTGAATACTCTCTCATATCCTTTTACTACTTCACATTATCTACAAGAGAAGTGTGTCTGGAAGTTTTGCCACACAGTAGCCATCGTATTTATTTGTGCAGTTATTTCACCTATCTGAATAAATAGGAGGTTTGCCTTTAATTTCAGTGGTAATCAGGCCAGGATCAGGAGCAGAACCAACTAGTCATGGAGTCAGTCACTTCCTTTAAGTCCTGTTTTAATGCATATGTATTTACTGATTGATTGATTGATTGATTGATTGATTGATAGATATTATAGCCACATATCTCTCTCTTATTTCCTCAATACTCAAATTTCAAACATTTTCAGTTTATTGGCATTTCTTTTATCATTACCAATTGTTTGTTTTATGTTTGTTTTGTACACATTTTGTAAAGTCTTATATAAATAAAATACATTCATGTTTTAAAAAGTTTAAATTATCAGTATGTATAGAGGAGGTCAGCTGAGTGGAACCCTGTAAAATACAGTGGAGGCTCTGTCCTGGTTTCAGCCAGTGGTGTAGGGATTATGTCAAAATTGATGAAATTATGAACAGAAAAAGTAACATCAGACTTTTATCATCCATGCAATAGCATCAGGAAAGGCTTCATTTTTTAGTATAACAATGATCTCAAGCACACCGCCAATGCAGTAAAAGATAGACAGACCTGGATAGAAAAACTCATAATCAGAAACCATCAGTCATCGATTGTAGCATCATCATAACAGAGAACAGAACAAAAGGTCCAAAGAAGAACTCTGAATGTCCTTCAAGAAGCCTGGAGAACTATTCCTGAACACTACTTAAAGAAATTACAAGAAAGGTGTTCATTCCAAACACTGACATTGATTTTTACACATTTAAAAAATGATTGCTGCACCTATTCCCTATTTTACTTGCAAAAAGCAAAGAAGTGCAGGGAGTTTTGCACCATACTGTAAAATAGCATTCCTATAATTTTATTATATTAGTATTCGTGTAAAATATTATTTAGTAAACGAATAAGTTCATTGTTTAGGTGAATGACTGTTTCTAATGTAATACTTTCTCCAGGGGTGTTTCTTATTATGGAGAACTGCATTTCCCAAAATCCTCTAGTTTTGAGCAATTTTAGCTATTGATGCTACACTTAAGCAGCTTTTTTCCAAACAGTGACTTTTACTACAGTGCAAATTTGCAATGAAAAGGCTTAAAAATTTAGCAGCAAAAAATTTCTCCATACAAACTAGTTTGCATGGCACAACTATTTTACATGTAATAAAGTGCTAACTACCCCTTTGTTTACACTAATCTGACAGCTGGTGCTTGCAGAGAGTCTCTGTAATGCGCTTCATGTGCTATGTAGTAATAGCCACTTCATGAAGGCAATTCCCCATCAGCATTACACTTCACTGCCCTGACTGAAGTCAAGCAGGTGTATGGCGAGCGCACCGAGGTATAACATGTTCCTATGTTCAGCCTTGTGGATGTTATGCTTAGTGCCAGTCTGCTTTTCAGACTCTGAATGAGCCTCGTTTTATTTATTCATTTCAGTTCAAGCACACCAAGCAACAGGTGATGGTTTACAGCGATGTTGATTCAGGCGCATGACTCATCAATTTAATTCACTTTCCGTAAGTGGGCCCGGTTATTGTAAGAAGCCTGGGTAATGCACAGCTGAAAAGTGTTCAGAGCACTTTAAAAAACTAAAATGGTCCATTCAGAAAAAAGAAAAATCCATTTGTGCCGCTACGGACTTGAAAATCTGCATATGTTTGAATAGCTTGGCTGAAAAAAATAATGAACCAAATCGCTGAAACAACCTGGTTATGTTGATTGCCTGGCGTCAGTCTCACTCACCTTCAGTCTCTTGAAGAAACCTCTGCTGGCCGTAGCTGCCCATTAGTTCATACTTGTGTTTTTCCTGTATCTGCAACACACATTAAAGTAAGCACTGCTGATTATAACTTGCACTGAGTGACATAAGTTTATTACATAAGTGTGACGATGACTGTTCAGTGGGCACATGAGGAGTATTTATAGACATTTGGAATTTACTCAGAACTCAGGGCTATGTCTTACATGTGCGAACACTGTGCAGCATCGCTACAGACAGATAACCATGAACTTTAGGCCCACTGCAGTGCAGAGCATTAAATAAGATTGTGCTCCAGTTTTAGTGAGCTTACCCATGTCTGTATGATGAACTGTTAGCATTTAATGCTAACATTACCTGATATGCTTTTCTTTGTTTTTGTATTGTTCAGCACTTTGGTCTGCCTGGTGCCTTTTTAAAGTGCTATATAAATAGACGACGACAATGACGACGATGATGATGATATTTAGCACTTTACTCTCTGGGCTATAGATGCTAATATTAAAGTTTAAAAATACAGAGTCCAGACACCAGTAGGTGACATAATGGTAGCCATCTTTTACAGTCACATAAAAAAGAACGACAGCACAGGACAAACATGAACATGTAATATGCTTACAGTAAGTGTGTGTGTGACTTTATCAGTGTCTCACATTGCTGTGGAGGAATTCTGGCCCACACTTCTTTACAAAGCCACTTCAGCTCATTGAGATCTGCTGGTATTCATTTATGCACAGTCCTTTTGAGGTCACCACACCCTTTCCTTTGACTGGATGATTGCAGAACCTTGATTCTTTTGTTTCTCAGTCATACTGTTGTAGATTTGCTGCTGTGCTTGGGATCACTGCCCTGCTGCATGTCTTTAACATTTAAAATCCTAACTGAGGCCGTTAAGGTCTAAGGTGTAGCTCTTGGGCTTTTTGCAGTTTCTCTGAGCACTGCACAATCTGACCTTGGGGTGAGTTTGCTGGGAAGCCCACTCCTGGGAAGAATTCCAGCCATCCTGAGTATTTTCTGGTTGTCAATAGTCTGTCTTGCTGCAGAATGATGGACTTCAAAATGTTTTGAAATACCCCATAACTCTTCTCCGACTGATGAGCAGCAACAACTGCTTGTTTAAGATCACTGCTGATGTCTTTTCCTGTGTGTTATGCCTCAGACCAAGAAACTGCCAAAATGTCTGCTTTTTGTTCATGCTTGATGATCATCACGTAATCAAGTGTATTTGCGGCTGCTGCTTACCCTCTTAGTTCTTGTGTTTGTTTTTCACACAACTGTGAAAAACTCTCTTGCACATGACTGTATATAAAATCTATATCCTGGAGAGAATTTGTAAACATAGCGATGTAATCATGCAAGATACTGTCACAAAACTGAGCAAGCACACGTGAACGAGTGCATTAAATACATTGTTTTCATGCTAAAACTTCACTTCATTATAGAGAAAATACAAACCCTTAAACTCGCTTATTCTAATCCAAATGCTTAATAATATCAGGACAATAGGCTCAAAAGTACAAAATGCTTATTGGACATATTTTTCCATGTCTAATTTCAGATTTACTACTGAAGCCTCTTAATAACAAACCTCTATGGGTTTCCCTTTATTCTGTGTATTCAGTTAATATTCTCATGATATCAGACATTTCCCCCAAATGCTTAGCTGAACTAAGAGCACAATGAGTTGCAAAGTAAAAATGTGTGAGTTGTTGATAGTGTAAAAGCGGATTACAGTGTTTTGGATGTGTCTACCTCTGGGTTCCTCTCCAGCATCCGACTCTCCATGATCTCATAAGCAGGATCGGCTCTGCGTCTTTCCTCTTTACTACTAAGCCTTTTGTCTGGTGAAAGAGACGATATTGTGCATTTTACATATAAGAAACAAAAACACATTTTGTTATTGTAACTCATCGGAAAAAAATCATACCACATTGTGTTGCTTTCTTTTCTTTTTTTGTTTAAATGCACTTTGTGAACCAAAGCAGACACAATTTTCTCCATGCAAATGGAGGAATTCGTGCAGATCGAGTGGTGAGAACAAACAACAAAGGCTTGATTCATCATCACACAATACTAAGAGTTTTTTTCCTTTTTTCTTTTAAAGAACAAATAGTTAAATAGGATCCTTTTGTTGCTCAGTATGAATCATGGATAACGTGCAAAGGACAGAAATTGCACCCTGAATTTTGTTAAAATGTTTAAGATGTGTCATTTTGGCTTCATTTACTGTCAATATTTATAGATAAAAATATCTTCAAAAAAAGAAAATTATCATGTTGTCATCATTTGATCTGTGGAACCAATAATAACAGACCCCATCCTAAAATTTACTTATAACACACATATATAATTCCGACAATAGATTAATAAATGGTTACTCCTTTCCTAAAAAGTGGTCTTTCTGTGCTCACAAAAAACTTAAAAATTTACAGATGACATTTCATTTAAAAAGTCTTAATTAATCTTTCTGTAAACAGGATTAAATTCACGAGAGACCACTTACACCCACTGGCCACTTTATTAGGTATAATGTTCAACTGATCAGTGATGCAAATGTCTAATCAGCCAATCACACGGCAGCAGCTCAGTGCATTCAGACATGGTCAAGACGACCTGCTGAAGTTCAAACTGAGCATCAGAATGAGGAAGAAAGATGATGATTTAAGAGACGTTTGACATGGCTACACTTCACACAAGCTCACTAAAACTGGATACTAAAGTATTAGAAAAACGGTGTCTACTCTGAAGAGTTTTGAAGGGTCCGATTTTTGGTGTAAATAACATGAAAGCGTGTATCCGTCCTCCCTTGTATCAACAGTTCAGGCTGCCGGTGGTGTAATGGTATGGAGGACATGTTCTTGGCACACTCTGATCCCCTTAGTACAAACTGAGCATCATCTAAACACCACAGCCTACCTGACCGTTGATGCTGAACATATCCATCCCTTTATGACCAGTGTACACTGATGGGAGGATAACACACCATGTCACAAAGCTCAAATCATCTCAAACATTCCCATGAAAATAAGTTCATTGTACTCAAATGACCTCCATAGTCACCAGAGCTTAATCCAACACAGCACCTTCAGGATGTGGAGGAACAGGAGTTTCCCATCATGGATGTGCAGCCAACAAATCTGCATCTACTGTGTTATACTATCATTTCAACATGAACCAAAATCTCTGAGGAATGTTTCCAGCACCTTGTTGAATCTGTGCCATGAAGAATTAAGACCGCACTGAAGGCAAACGAGGGGCTCCAACCCAGTATTACCAAGTGGACCTAATAAAGTGGCCAGTGAGTGTATAAACCCTCTAAAAGCTGTGTCATTTTTTATTACACTTCTGCGAGACTACATGCAGGCAATGTAGCGTAATGGTCAAAGTGTTTAGTGTTGGTTTCTGTGCACCTTTGCCATCTTAACTACAGAGGTAGAGGCAGTGAAGAGACCACCATGAGAAGAGGATGTATTACTAATGCTAAAGCTGAAGCTAAAATTATGGACGTTGTTGACAGCAGTAGCTGCTATCAAACAGTAGCATTGCTCATAAGGCTTTTTGTGGCTTTGTTCAGTGTTGTACGTAAACATCTTCAATGCAAAAGTACCACAACAACAGTTAACGATCACAGTTAACTACTGCAAACTTCCAAAAAGGACACAATCTGCTGTGTTTGATTTGAGACATGACTCTCTCTCTCTGCTCTAGCAGGTAAAAGACTGACTGTAAATGACTGAGTTGGTACAAAGTGACAGTCACAGGATAAACTATCATTCCTGATTTTGCAACTTTGCGGCAAAGCTCACCTCAAGGCTCAGCTCTACAAAGCAACACAAGTGACTGATTAGAGAAAATAAGCCAGGAAGAAAGAGTGGTTTCACTGAGAGAAACACAACGAAGGGGACAGAAAAAGATCCTCAAAAGGAACAGAATGGGGAAAAAGAGGAAGTCAGCCAAGGATCTGAAGTTTGCGATCAGCTGAAGAGGAAACTGTCGAAGGTGGCCTCTTACCTTCACTGGTCACTGTCGATCCATTTATCTCTTCATACCAACACTGCCCATCCGTGCTCTGTGATGAATCATTTAGGTACAGTAACTCCTCATTAGCTGGATGTTCTTGGCCTTTCTTCAGGTGCAGCCAAGTCGGAAAGCTTTTTAAAGGGGAAATGTTCCTGTTGCGCCACTTTTGAGCGGGCACGGCCCGTGGTGGAGGCTGGCAGCGCTCTCCTTGACACTTCAAACAGTTTTCATAAATGACAGCTCTTTTGTCTTGCTGTGAGTCTTGTAATGGTACTGCTGGTGCCAAATTAAGCTCATTACCAAAAGCAGGGCTCATTGACTCATACAGGTTCAATCTGTGTGTCTTTGCCTCTGGCTGGCTATCTGTGCCTGGAAAGCCGAGCAGATCAGCTAAAAGACAGGCTAATTTCTCTCTTCCTTTTTTTGGCAGCCGTGACTCCTCACTCATCTTCACAGTTGGCATCCCCGCACTGTGGATGATTTCAGAGCCAGGAGAGGTCTCCTGAATTTTCATCTCCGCACCAGTGTGTTCACTGGTACTGGGTCTGCATGGTGATTTGTCACCACTTTGATCTGCTGGATTGAAAATATGATGTTCTGGAGGCAAAATTAAAAAAAAAAAAAAAAAAAAAAAAAAAAAAAAAAAACACACAACACCTACAACTTTGATTTCTGTCCCAAATCAAAACAGCAAACTGTGGCTGCTACATCAATGTTTTTTGCCCAGCGTGCTTTAAAGCCGTTTATGCATGCAAGAGAAACCACACGCAGCGTGCATGAAAGACTTCAGAGGAGTATCCTTACCTGGTGTGGCAGGTATCACTGAAGAACTAGAAGGGCTGTATGGAGTCCCCTGTGAAATATTGACAAAAAAATGACTTTTATTTTAACAGTCCACTCTAGTATTGAAAGATGAGGGAAAGGCTCGCAATGACCTACATATTAGTTTATTTTTTGTCAACAAAGCTGATAAAAAGAACAAAAGTGACTCAGGGACTTCACGCTTCAACAGCCTGGCAATGGCTCACAAGCCCACTACTTCCTCTGAGAACAAAAATCTATAAAATGACTCAAAATTATATATTTTTATTTATGCACTGAGTTTAAAAAGGCCCAGTCATTTCATTAAACATCTGCACTGTATTATTTGAGGAAATGCAGTAAAATTATGTTGATTTGACTGATTATGATTTCCAAATTATTACGATTCGCCTGATTTTGAGTGTAAATCAGGCGTCATGGCTGTGAATGCTCTGAGTGTTATATCTATCGGGGGCTGTCTGACTTCAGCATCACATGATCACAGGCCAGCGCTGCTTTGTTTCTTTCTTATAAAACAATTACACAAACTCCCCAAGTGAGAAACCAACCAGGTTCCTTAAATCTTATTACATCCATGTGATTGTAATTATAATAGTCACGGTTTAATGTGTCCTGTGAACTAGCCCTTTTCCACTGAGCCAGTGAACACTACAGGGGTAGATGGTGTTGTTCAGGCTGAAGGAGTTGGATCCCCTCCCGTGGCATTCATGTCTGATCCATCTGGCCAATAACTAGTATTCATCTACTTCACTGTGGACCAACGGAAAATACAGAGCTGATTTTTTTTTTTTTTTTTTAATCTACCCAATCAAACAAATGCAGCTTGCACTCTTAAATAAATGCACTGCCAGCAGGTGGAGCTCTCTGTATTCTCTCTGAACAGAAAAAACCTTCAGCTACTTTTGTACCTGAAAGCAGCAAGCCATCAGATAATGCACTGTATATGTGTATAACTCCCTGTTACTCCAAAAGTCAACAAATGATTAATCCTTAAGCCATCGCTGGCCAATCAGAACATGTATCATGTATCATGCAATTCTGAAAAAGCAAAAAACTGTCTCCAATTCTAGCCCTGAATGAATTATAATAGTACTTTATTCACATAATATGCACAAAATCTTTGTGAAAATAGTCCCTAGATTCCTTAATAAGATAAATAATTATCAGCTGTACCCCTTACAAAGACTACACTCTGAAAAAGAAAAATTCACACCAACTCTGACACCACAGAAGAAGTCAGCCAAAGCTCAAACAAAGAATACCACCAAAGTCTGTTCGGTGCTCACAGGCGAGTGAAGCACGCACGGAGTTAAACAGGGCATTAAATAAAGATTGTGTGTTTTGACCTAGATATGCATACACAGATATACAGATGCGGAGGTGTAAGGATAGAAAATTGCAAGTCACTCATAACTTACAAGGTGTGAATCTGCCATATTCAGTGACAGTGTAAAACTGAACCGGGTGCAGAAACACTAACGTGTTGGACAGATGGGCCGTGGGACTGTTAGTTGTTCTGACACCAAACGCAGCGCGGCATCACCGTCAGCCCGCACGATACCACAAAGGTCACACTGACAAGCGGGCTACAGAACAGATGATACACTGATGATAAAGCCTGTGCACACAAGCTGCTACTGCGTGACAGCAGGTTATACAATGGAGCGTGTTCACGGGACCATTTGAACAGGACTGATGACTTTTTTTCCTTCGTTTTTTGAAGTTTGATGGAAAAACAGATGGTTCATGAGAGCAGCTACGCTTGTTTAACCCAGATCTGATCAACATTCCCTTTTGCCAGAAAACAAACAGAATACTTGTGTTTCCACTTACCTTAACTCCACCGCATACAGAGCAGATGGTCACGATGGTTTTGGAGACAGAAGTGAGGGAGGTGCAGGTATTACAAGAGTCACTAGAGGGTGCCACCTTGGTTTTCTTATTCGTCACTGAAAGGCCCTGAAAGAGTTCACTGACTGACTGACTTTCAGTAGCTTCTGAGTGAGCCTCAGGGGTTGTGGCATTGCTCTTGTCCTGTTTTGCTGCCTCTGCTGTGAACCCTAAAAGGGCTGGCGGGTCTTTAGTTGAGGCGGAGGCTTCATTGTCTTTGGCACCTCCACCTGCTTCCTGTAAAACACTCCTGGGAGTGTCATAGACATACCTAAGTGAAGTTGGCACCTGGTAGTCATGTCCAGGAACAGCAGGGCAAGTGCAAGGGCTGAGATCTTGAGCCAAATGTGGAGGCAAGCTTAAAAAAGAACCAAAGTCCTCTCCGGGGGTCATATCCAGACTGCCTGTGTAGGAGGAGAAACTGCCAGTGTACGAGGAATGGCTGCCAGTGGCAATGCCACTGTCTGATGAGCTCTGACGACCGATTTCCTGAAGTTGCCGGGGCGGCTTAGCCGCAGGCCGGTGTCCACCTCCCTGGTTGGCGGAAAGCTTCTCGCTGATCTGCAGTGGCACTTTAGCGCCCGTGTGGCTGACGTTTTCAGGTGGGTTGGAAGCCGGTTCAGTCCAAATTCCCAGCCGGCTGCCAATGCTGCAGTCTGAGTGGCTGGTGTCTGAAGTGTCAGAAGAACCGGAAATGCTGCGGTCGTCGCCCCCAGCAGACGGGCAGTAAGTCAAAGAGACTGCCAAGACGAGCAGAACATAATTAAACCTTTAATGAATTTAATCAACAAAAACACTGCTTTCATCAACAAAGCACATTAAGGAATCATGACGCACTCTCTGTGCCTCAGTCTTTTTTTCTTCCACTTAACGGAACAATAAATCAAAGCACCTGCCAGCGCACCCAAAAACTTTGGTCGTGTTTTCTACCTGTGCCACTCCCATGAGAGAGCATGCTCAGTCGTTTCTCTAGCTCCTGGGCCTCGAGGTTCAGCTTTTCCTCTGAAGTGGTCTGGCTGCCACTAGGATCTGTAAAAAACAAAGGGCTGTATTATAAATAGCAGCCAGCATGATCTCAATCATGAAAAGTCGGGCAGAGAAAAATGAAGTGTAAGTGCTAAGTGTGATGAATCTCGACACTGTCAATGAGATATGGGATCAAATGTGACGCAGCTGAACCGCGGCGGTGACACGGGCACAGCTGCGAAAACACATCCAGCTACTCTAAAGACATGAGAGGGGACACTCTAAACTGCAACGGTCTCACTCAACTGTCTGTGAACGAGCAAACAGTGTCAGCCACAAGGTGTAAGTGAAAAGGAGTAAACAACTTTGCGGACGTGTGCTATTATTTGATCCCTGAGTGTAGCGTGCTGTTGGACAGGCAGAGAAAAGGGTCACACAGGGGAACACCTAGCAGTATTTGTGCAACACTGAGGGGTGTATTAATAGTGCTGCCACGTGGCTCTGCTGGTACGCGTTCTGCTGCTGGCGGCAGTGCATGAATCTAATGTGCCTTGGACCATCAAGGTCAGTTCTAACACTGGGCTGATATATTTTTTTATATCCATCTGAATCCTGCATCAGTAAAGTGGTAAATATACCATAAGTCTGAAATCCCAGGTGATGAGTACTGACCTCCAGTGTATAGGAGTGTCTAAAAAGGTGTTTGGAAAAGGTCACACTGGGAAAAAATTTAAAATAAAAAGTGTTTTTTTTTCCCCACATGTTGACCACACATTCCTTTAATGGTGCCGCTTGAGAAAGCAGGCTTCCTCATATACATATATTTATACATATAGGCTGAGGTTCCTCCATTATTTTTCCTGTAAGTATTTTGTAGATTTTTGAGGATTTTTCCTGTTTCTGATTGAACTCCATGCTTACATTACTGGACTACAACATACCTTTGCATGAGTCAAAGTTAGGGTCTTGTTGTAACCCCTTAGATCATCCTCTGCCTGAAACAAGCAGCTATAGCCTCTCCCTTTAAGCTGACTTTCTTCTGATTGCCTGCCACTCAGAAACAGAAGGTCTGGACAGCAGGTGGGTGGAGTTTCAGTGCTCATACGACCATATTTGAGATATCCTCTGACATCACAGTGTTTAGAGCAGTCTGAAGCCTGAGCTTTTGGCTCACAGAGATTACTGGCACACACTAACCTCATTACTTGAAATTCTGGCCATGTTTAATATGAGCATCCCCTATTGTGGCAGTATAACAGAATATTGAAGCAATACTATAGAAACTGCAAAAAAACTACATCTTAGAATCTACAGGCCTCAGTATGTTAAATGTCAAAGTTCATAACATTACATTTAGAAAAGGGCTCAACAAGTGTGATGTGTTTGGAAGGATTGCAGGAGAATGGCAGCGAGGTTTGGTTTGCAAAGCTGCATGTGAACAAGACTTCTGGAACAATTTCCTTTGCACAGATGAGACCAAAGTGGAGATGTTTGGCTGTGCACGTCTGCCAAAAGCCAAACAAAGCACATCAGCACAAACACCTCATACCAACTGTCGATGACAGTGGTGTAGGGGTGATGATTTGGGCTTGTTTTGCAGACCTCAGGATCTTGGCACCATGAACTCCTCTGTGTAGCAAAGTTTTCTAGAGCCCATCTGTCTAAAGCTCAAGCCTGGCTGAACCTGAATCATGCAACAGGACAATGATCCTCAGCACGGCAGGAAATCTACAACAGAATATCTGAAAAGGACATGGTCATGCTTCCTTGACTGACAGGTATCCAATCTGTCAAGGTCATCAATATTTTTGAGGTTTGCACATCCCGGCTGAGCTCTGTTCAGGCCTTCAGGGTTACTCCCCTTTGGCCACATTTGGATTTTATGGCTCCAGAAGTTGGCAAAGATGGCAGTGAGCTGTAAACAGGCTTCATAAATGTCCTCACTACATTTTTCTAATGTCTTCGGTTGTGGAATAAAGAATCTACATGAAATAAATCTACAGTGATAAGTACAAATGATCAAATGTCAATCTTAGTTTGGCCCTTTATGAAGGTGAATCTAACCAGCCATCAGCGTTTTACATAATCTTTCATCAATTGAGGTGTTTTTTCCTTGTCTGACAGCTTAAAATGCATGTAGGTTACGTGTCCACCTGCTTTTACGTGTTTCGTCTTTACACACGAACGTACTCATGACTAAATGCAAAAAAGAAGCACTGCAGGAACAATTTGTATGCTGGGAACTAAACACAAAGCAGGAAAACTATAGGTTGACACACTGGAGCATCCAAGGACGAAAGACAGATAAATAAGCCAAGAACATTAACAGCAATTAATCAAAATAGCAGCTAGCACAGAGATTTAATCATGCGACACAGACAGACTCGGACATGGACTGAGAGGTGAAAGGTAAGTGAGAACGAGAGACGCGGTTAAGGACTGCGAAGGGGGATGAGACAAAATGAAAGATGAGGAAAAAGGGGAGGGGAGAGCCAAGAGCACTGTGACCAAGAATGATGGGGGGAGGCAGCAGTGGAATGCTGTGGATGAGGTTACACACATGCCCGAAGCGATTAGGAGGCTTTGGCTGCTCTGCTACCATGACTTTGACCCCTCCACCCCCGCCCCAACCCACATCCTCTCTACTATTTATTCTACTATGCATCACAATAATAGGAATATGAGCTCAACATGCGATTGGGCGGTAAGATGTGTGAAAACCAAAATATCCACAAGGCCCTGCAGCTACTCTCTCAACATTTCCTAATAAGTTGGCGGCTGGGTGAGAAATGTTTTGTTTTTTTTGTAACTGCTAGTGTGGAAAATCAAAAGCGTTGCAGGAAACAGCGGGGAACCAAATAATGTTTAACCACTTCAGTAACACGTAATCTAACATTTGAAAGTGTTTAAAGGAAGTGATCAAATATGGGGAAATGTAAAATACAGAATATATCCAAGAATGGCTACAGGGTTTTTCTGTTTTGTATCTAATGTTTGAACAAATATAACATGGATCATGACGCTGTGCCAAATTACAACTTATATTTTATTTTCCATCTTACTGGACCTGGTGTGCGTGTTTACTGAGATAATCTTACACAGCCATTCCCAACGTGGAGAATGTTTCAGCCCACTTAAAAACCAGAAAATTCCCATGAACGCCGCGGTACTCGGCAAACCTTCACAGGCCCCACTCCTGCTAAACAGGTGAAAATAGATTTAAGGGCGACAGGACTTAGTGCTGCTGAATCTATGATTTTATTTATTTGCATTTATTTGAAAGAGTGAGTGTAGACACAAAAAAATACTTTTATTTTATTTTATTTTATATGATGGATTATGCAGAAAAAAATAGAATTTTTTCACTTCACATTTTTTGATGAATTCCTTTCATCTACTTTCACTACAGTATTTTAAATAAATAGTGATATTATATCACAAAAGGCAGATCTGCCATTAGTGAAGACAACTGACACGTGTCAGATTTTCACAGCAGATTGCAAAGGAACAGAAGAACCATTTACACTTTGGTGCTTGGCATCTTTCACAAACTGAAACCTGACAGCAATCTGGAACTAGATCCATCCTCTAACGTGCCCACCAGTAGCACTTCACCCTGGACTATACATAGAATACAATTGAATTTGTTACCTAATCAGAGTGAGTATAATAGTCATCCTCTTACTGAAGTTTAAGGTGACCTAAAGCTTTACATTCATCACTTAAGTCAGGGGTTAGGACGTTGATAAATTGGTTCATGGGGATTTATGTAATTGCATTTAAAAACAAACAAAAAAAATCAAAACACAGCTGCCAGACATAATTTAGGCAGATCAAAGCGTATCCATCATCAAAGAAATCCTCTGGCTTTATTCTGCCAAAAATGGGTGGATTTCAGGAACCTAGAGCATGTCAGCCATGATGAATCTCTATAAGCAACACAAGCAGAGTTAGCTAAAATTATAATGGTAAATGTTGACTTTAGTATTTATACTTAGAAGTCCACGTCTTGTCTTTGAGGCAGGAATTCTCAGAAGTCACTCCCCCCAGCCTCCGCTAAAAGGCTAAAAGTTACATTTTAGTGCAACAAGTCAGCTTTCCCCAAGAAGCACGGCTTTAAAACAATTACTCCTTCATCTTGACATTCCCCCTCCGTATAACTTCAGTTCTTTTCAGCCAAGCAATATGAAACACCTCTGATACTGACCTGGCAAAATGGGCCGCAGTCCAAAAGGGCCTCGGGTGGGGGAGATGCCTCTGACGATGCAGTCGAATAGAAAGCTGATCTGCTCGCTCTCAGCAGATGCGAGCAGAAAAACACCAGCCCCTGAAAATAGACTTCATTAGTTTTAAGCTAATTTATGAAAGTGTATTTTACAGTTAATAATCAACAAGAAAGAGTGCAACATTGGTGATGCCAGTATAATAAAAAAAGAACAGGCTGTTTCTTGCTATAAATCAGTAAAACGAGACAAACTTTTCAATTTTACAAAAAACATTTCTACTTTTCAACTACCATCAAAATGTCCTAAACTGAGATATATTTGGTTACTATTTAAAATTAAAAACTATTTGTCTTTTACTTTTAAACCAGGACAGTCATTCTAACAGCTTCATAACGGTTACTTAGGTACGTGCTCTGAGGTAAGTGCTAACATCAACACGCTAACATGCTGAGGTTTTTGACCCTTTCTGTTTTCGTAGCTTACTATATGAGCAAATTAATATTACAGCAACACAATTTTCACCCGGGACCAGTGAGAACAGCTTTAATTCTGATATTTAAAAAAAAAAAAAAAATGGCGGCCGTAATCTTTACGTAAGTGGGACATAAAGTTTTTACTCCAAGCCACAACTTTCCTCGATGGTTCTACAAGGAAAGTCAACAGCTCGCCAAAATCATGGACCACTCGGATATTTTACAAAACACAGCTGCTAATAATAACAATTAATCAAAGAGCATCTGTTAGTTATTGTTTTTTTATGACATCAAATTATTTATTTTTCATATCAATATAAAAATAATTTCCTGAATAAAATACCACCTAAAAGTAGAATTTGTTACAATAGATAGATGTAGATGTAGACAGATATAGAGATAGATATATATAGAGATGGATATAGATAGATACAGACAGATTATTTATAGTGTGTAGTATATGTAAACGAGCACTACATGAACCTTTTCAGAAAGAAACTGAGGCATGATGCGTTTCACGAAGCTGCAGTTATAGAGTATTACATAATAAAAAAGTTCCTTCTTTATGGTTCCCAGTTTGTCTATTTCAACAATTTAGAGTGTAATAAAGGAGGATTTAATATAATGGAGAGGTCAGAGAGGTCACGTTCTCCTGAGGTCTCTTGACCTCCCTCTGACAGCACAACTGCCTGCGTTTTACAAAGTGTTGTTGTGTCATTCTGCGGCTGAAGCCACCCATGTCAAAGCTGCCCTTACACTGCTGTGGCTGTGAGCAGGGGTCAAAGGTCAGCACCAAAGTCTGCTCAAGTGTTTTAACCTGTTCAAACTAAAGATTTATTGTCTCCTTTGTGCTTTTACGATGGAGCTGATTAAGTGGTGTCTCACCTCATACACGTTCATCTTGCAACGTTACAAATTTAACATACACGTTGGTTTTGATAGGTGACTGCATTTTAGTTACACTACTAAATGCACGATTACCAAAAAAAATTTAAAAATCCAAAAACAAAAACAAACATTCAAAACAAAACAAAGAACAGGTGGCAAAGCTTTTTAGTTCACATTAATCTCTGCAGGAATGAAAACAACTCAAATGGACCCTTCTGGTCTCTGCTCCAAGAGGTGATAAAAACACAGCATCCATACAAAGTAACACAGCTTATAAAATCCAACTTTGTTAAGTGGGAAGTGTAAATGAGCAAGCGCCGAGAGCCAAGGTTGGCATTTTTATTTCGAAAGCAGCAGAGTCATCCAAACGGCTCAAGATGAAAGTCTAGCAAACTTTAATTACTTTAAAGTGAAATTCAGATTTCCTTCACTACCATGTTTGCAACCTTCAGAAATGCATGTAAACATTATCCAGTTTAACTATTCCAGGACGATAAAATTCAGGAACAAATAAAGAAAGTAAATGAAGTAACAAAACTATTAAAGCACTAATTACTGAGAGGTCATTTTGACTGCGTATAGAGAAAATCGTTCTTCTGAACACTTTGGTACAGCAAAGTGCGCTAAAGTGTACAGTCACTTTAGCGCTAAGCATTTCACACGCACACCTACACTTTACTTAAATGACCATTCGCCCGTGGCGTGGACAAAAGGCAGGACAAATGCAGCTTGCAGTTCTACAGCTGCTCTAACCAAAAGTGAGACACCCAGCACAGCTAAATCACTTCTCGCCGTGCTGTGGATAAACTGTGCCGAGGGATTACATGTCACAGGAATGCTCGGCCTTCGCCGCACACAAACACTGAGATGCAGCCTTACTTTTTCCCCTTTTCTGTATAAAAGTAAAGCAGCTTTGACCTTCTTTAAGATAAGCCAGTAGACTACTGAAGGCTTATTGGCTCTTAAATTAAAAATAAAATAAAAAATGTCATGTTTCCAGGAGGGTCATCATGTATCTTTAATGTTCCAATGTCTGTCTGTCCCCTCCAGGTGTTCACATACGGTCCTCTTCACTTTAATAGTTTCACATCTGTTGAATTTTTCAAACGTTATCTTATCACAGGGACGCACGCGGCCCGACGTGTTCAAACAGACCTTAAGGAAAACTCCAGAGTGATGCATGTTGCTGAGTTTTGGGCACAGCAGGGGTGATTATGCACAGCCTGAATCATTTCCTTTCTTGTTGTTCTGAACAGATGTTTTTCTAATGCTTCATCTGCCGAGTCAATAAAACGCAACGAACAAACAAGAACGACTGAAACATAGTTTGCTGCCTGTCATGCTGTGTGCTCTCCATTACACTTCTAAGCAATTCAAAGCAGCCACAGCAAGCCCACTCTTTGAATTTTGACTGATATTACACGTGATCAAAAGTGTGTGGACAGGAAAAAAGGCACAGAGCAATAATCAAAGCTTAGAAATCAGACTGATGAAGCAGTAAAGGCCACCGGAACACTTTAGAAAGAGCGTCATGACCTGTTTTTTTTTTTAAAAATGAGTCGAGTTGAAGCTTTTGAATGTGAGTCATTCAGAGAGTACTTTGAGTTACCTGGGGTCTTTGGTACTACACGTCTGTGGAAGCACGAGCAATCAAAAGCAGGATTTCAACAATCTTGCATCTCAAAGGAAAAAGCAAGTACAAGAAGAACATCTGAACAAAGTACAAACTATTACACATGAGTCACAGCGTCTCCATTCTTGTGATCACTGCTTTGTAATCATACGCTGTAGTATTCAGAGCCCGACCTATATGTAGGCTATACAATATTATTAGCCGATGTGGCCTTATTGGAGTGTATGCCACTGGATATGAATTTTAGACTACATGGAAAAACTTACAACCTCTGGCAAAGAACATGAAGTCGTCACACTTGAAAGATGTTCACTGAACTCTTTTACTTTGCAGCAATAAACAAACCACAGATGTGATAAAGTGTTGTTTTTTGTTCCTTTTGTTGTTTACTATCTGAACGACTCTGACTTCATGAAACAAACTTCAAACTAATTAAAGAATTTTGTGTAATGGCACATTTTTTTCCCCAGACATTGTAAATTTTGTGTTTGGGTTAAGATCTGGACTGTGTGCTGACCGTGTCAATGAGTCTGTCTGCATTTCCTTTCTTCTGTGACAACAAGACGCATCGTCATCATCGTGATGTCGAAAACTAATCCTAATCATAACCAAAACCCCGCACTCAGTGCAATAAGAAAAGCATAAAGCAGTCTACACCTGTGCATTTACTGTTGAGGTAAAGACTTTCATCTCTCCTGCTCCATTTTTGCTTGATTTCTCAAGGCCTTCATCTTTTTTATGGCACCAAATAAAAAGTCCCAGCATCATCCCCTTTGGCAAATGCAGATTCATCACTGAACGTGACTCTTAGCAAATCATCCACAGCGCACTATTGTGTTCGCCCACTCTAACCTTGTTTTCTTCCCATTAGGCGTTAATGCTGGCTTTCCTTTGGTGATCCCATTTTTTACACTTTTATCACAAAACCACTGATTCTTCTTTCTGCCCATTTATGGGTTTTTTGAGCATTTTCAATTTTCTTCTGACTCTTTGACATCTTCCATCTACCCTGAAGCTTTCCTTTTTTATTCTTAACACTTTGCACTTTTCTTAGACACAGCTGACTGGGGAAAAACAAGGAGTTGTATAATCCTTTTGACTGACAGCTCTCTTCTTGGAGAGCTGCTTCCTCTTAATCAGGTGTAACAGCTTGCTGAGGTCTGCAAACGCTCTTTTAACTGCTGACTATTTTTAATATTAAAAAGTGTCTGTTTTACACATCCAAATCACAAAGTGATTCCATATTTTCCCTCCTCTGTGCTTAATCTGGGAAAAACAGATCAATAATTAAATTAACTTGTTTGGGGCATGTTTCATGAAGCCAGAATGTTCGGCTTTTAAACAAACGTGCATTTGCGTCACATCTGTGGTGGTTTGTTTATTTGGTTCAAAGTCAAAGAGTTGAATGAACATCCTTCAAGTGGGGTGATTACATAATGCTTCAAAGAAGGGGGTCATTTAAAAAAAGAAGAACCACAAGGCCAAAATACATGTATGACACGACATCTCTAAGGTGACATGTTGAAGTTTTTGAATATGTGCTCTTCTAGCATGCGACTAAAACATCCATCCATCCATTCTCTTCCACTTATCCTTTTCAGGGTTGTGGGGGGCCTATCCTTGTTGTCTTAGGGCCTGAGGCAGGGTACACCCTGGACAGGTCGCCAGTCTGTCGCAGGGCTTGACTAAGACATAATAAAGTCAAACCTAATTTCACTCAATAAAACTGCAATTTTAAGAACAAAACCCTTTTAACTTTAAACCTACAGACTAAATGGACAGACTCAAAGGTAAGGAGCTGCCTGTGTACCATATGTACCATACAGACCATAATGAGAACAACAGACAACTTATATGTAGTTTGACCAGCAGAGCAACTCCAACTCAGTTTCTTACCATTTTCGCAGCTGAGCAGACAGCAGTGTGGATTCAAGTGTTGTCTTTATGGTAAGCTGATACCTAGCATGTCAGACACATTGCTGTGACATCGTTACTCCACATGCTTTTTACTGTGTAGTGTTAAAATGGGTTATGTGGCAAAAAAAAAAAAAAAAAAAAAAAGGTTGTGGGGTTTGGAAGCAATCTAAATCCAATTTCCTCTCAGATTTAACCAAACACGTGTGATCAGATGATTGTGTACGTGTCTTGTTACGTCACTATAAAGCCAGACGCTTCGACAAAACTTAAAATATCTGCATCACATTGTTGCTCTGATTATACTCTGGAAATTTTGATCAGAAGTAACGATTCACATCTGCTCATCTGCTGCTTTAATGCTCCTATGAGCACAGTTTGGAAAAGCAAAGTGTGGACAGCTCTGTGATTTACTTAATGACACAACTGTGTGATTCATAGCTTTCGAAGTCCTGCAGGGTGAAGCACCGTTCCAAGAAACTGGATACTCCATACAAATGCAGCACTAGCCTTTCAATATATCATCTGTTTTAATCCATGAACATTCAAAGCACCCTGCAAAAATAAATAAAAAAATAACAAACTGACAGTTTTGAGCAGTTGAGACCCACAGAGACGATCTGCTGGAGCACTTTAACTAGTAAAAAACAGAAAAGATCTGCCACTGAAACATTTTAGCAATGGTTTTACACACATCCCTTCTACTTCCGTCAAGATTAAAGTGCATAACAAGAACGCCAGTGCTAAATGTGCTAAATATATAACGTTCTGTGTAATGCTGAGCCAAACTGGCCAGTAACGCTCCCATTGGGGAGGAAAAGGGGAATGAATTTGTTAAAGCAATAGTGGCTGCTTTTTAGCTATCTAATAGCTAATATTGATTCATCAGTAATGACCAGACAACAATATTTCTGGTAGGTTATATGGACAAATCAAAACATATTTCCAGTGTCAGTTTAGAGCCACTGAGCTGAGATGTTAAATTCATTTCACATCATGTGCAACATACAGCACACTTTGATCTTAATTTGGCCAAAATAGAAAAACTCTCTTTTATGTCACTGTAAAGACCCTTAACTACAAATCTATCACAACTAATCCTCAAAATAGAAGTGTAGTTTTAACAGTAGGACTCGATAATGACAAGCTGCTAATAAGATAATGAAAAGGAAGACATCTGCCAGAATGAATAAATAAATGTGTAAAATTACAGAAAAGGTTCTGGTAGCTCATCGCTCAGACTCTCCTGTAATTACAAAACTGAATTATTTCATTAATTCACAGAAAATTTTCATTTCTATTTTTTTGTTTGTTTGTTTGTTTTACTGTGGGTCTATTGTAAAGAACTGAAACTTCTATAGTGGATAGTTTTCAAAATTACTTAATAACTTTGGTATGGTGCCAGTCTTTATCAGTAGGAAAGGCTGTAAAACCTTTGAAAACACAGCTTCCAAAATCTATGTACTCCTTTGTGTTTCCCAGGCCGTTTCTGGCCCCTGGGCCTTTTGTTTGACACAACATGGTTTAGAGACTGATGGATTGGTGGGATTTGCCATTGGTGGAAGGGTTTTTAGAACTGTGTTTCATTTGCATTGCTATAGTAACACTCTTATTATACTTAATGCTTTGCTTGCAGTTTCTCCAATGACATGATGTCATTTGAAAACAGTCACTATAGGATCTTCCTACATTGGGAAATCATGGCAGGAATCATCATAGTCAGAAAAACACTTCCTAAAAATCTAAATATATACTAAAGAAAACCAAAATTCTGTATTACAATAAAACATCTAAAGACGAAGGACCAACTCACACCATCAGCTGCCTGATAAAAGTTTCTATAAGAAGCCTTTCAAAAAGGAAGCAGAAAAACAAGGACCATACAGTCTTTCGTGACGATAACAGCACATGTAGTTGCTGAGGGCGCTCTCTTTTTTTGGTTCATGAAACTCCACTGAGCATCTTCCTCAACGTGCCCGCCCGAGGGATGCCAGATGTACAACCAGAGAGCAAAAAACACACCCAGTGACTGACCTCAACTTACTAATCCTGATGTTTACAGCGATCTTCTCCATGCAAACATGCAAATTCAAAGTTTGAGCATCACACAGGAATCCAAATCAGGTCCACGGATGCTTAACAGATGACCACGGGGTTTTAAAAGCGCTAAACCAAAGTACTAAAAGTTAAATTTGTTTGCAGGACGCAGCAGAGGATACTGTGTGTTGCTGTCTTCATATGCCCACATTTGATAAATTATTCATCAGCCCAATCGTACGGACAGAAGCATGGTCAACATTAAAAACTGTTGAGTTATTATTTCGCTGCAGGATGAGTTTTCATCCAAGAAGTTCTACGCTTAACAACGGAGCCTGAAAGAACACAGCCTGAAAGATTAATTTTCTCTGGACTGCTGGACCAAAATATTATTCCGGCAGACTATTTACTGTTCGTGTCACAGGAAAAAGATTTTAGGTCCACTCTATTTTGCACAAGGCACATTTGCAAAAGTAAGGCAAGGACAAACTAATCATCAATAACAAAGACTCAAACTTCCTCTCCTAGCTATATTTCCTCAGGCTAGAAAGCATATTTTTTGAGTCAGATTTATTGTACTGAGAAAGAGCTTCTCTTTCACGGGCAGAAAGATAAGCATGAATCACCGCAAATCACAGCCGGTGATTATTTTGTGTTTTTGAGAGAGACACACAAACCACAGCACGTATCATGATTTAATGAGCCATTAGCCTCTAATGATGGAGAGATATTAATGTTATGAAAGGATGGAGATGTTTAACGCAGTCATACTTGAGTCTCTGTCTTTTCTTAAAAGCACATTTTCTTTGAAATTCACTGTTGGGGTTTAACATTCATGCTCTTCTTCTTCCAATTTTGTTATTTTAATATTATTACATTTTTGTTTAATGTCTTTTACTGTTTATGTGTTTCAGATGCCTCACTTTACAATCGGTGATTAAATTTTGCATTACATTTTCTTTGTCACTGTGCAGCCTAATGGCTAATTATCCCCTAAACCCTCTGCCAAGCACAAAATATTATTTTAATACCCATTTACATAAACTTAACACACTCAAATGTTGCACAAAACAGACAATAATTAAGCAGCTATAAACTTACAGTAGCCACATCTTGTTCCTCCTTCAAACACGAATCCATTTGGTACAGGTCCATATCTACGCAGGTCTGGAAGGTTCCAGTGGCCAATAATAACAGGAGGGACATCCCGAGCAAGAGCCAACAAATTGTTGCACAAATGGAGAGTTGCAGGCCCGCTCTCCAACTTGGTCCCTGGTAAGACTCCAACACTGAATCTGTGAACTGAGAAACACACAGATCCTCAAATTTAACGCATATTCCAATAACTGTAAATGAGTTTTACAGTAAGTAGAAAGAGTGGAAAGAGTAAAGAGGAACATAAATGAGGCAAATAACCCTGAACACATTTCTTCATAAGCTGCGAAGTACCTCCTATTTTGTCACTCTCAAATACCCAAATGTCCGTTCTGGGTGAATATATTTTTGTAAGTAAATCTGAAGCATCAGCGTTCGACTTGCATTGCAGTGAAATATGTGCCATTTAGAAAGCTATGAGTAATTATGTTTGCAAGTACATTACCTAAATATAGTAGCTTGCTAACACATCGCTAACATTAGCTTCTAGCAGCTAATTAGCAAGAGGGAGCTGGAAAAAAGATCCTCTGGTATAATGAAGTGTAGGTATTTTGTAAGAGTTTTAGCCTCACTTTGGTATGAGGCTGAAAAATAAAGCTAACACAGAAACCCTGCAATACCTTAAGTGTCCATTGGGGCTGGTCCAGAAGTAATTCAAGCCACACAGCAACCATGTTAAAATATTCAAGTTTAGAGTAGAACTGTTCAGAGCCAGGTAGGTTGCATAAACACTTTTTCTGTAGAGATAATTGTTTTCATAAACTGATATACTCTGAATATATTTTTCCAATTCTATTTTCCATTGTTTAAAGTGTGGCCACTTTAAGTGGCAGGCATAGATGGTATAAAACGTAGCTAATATAACATCGTCGACTGGTTTGCTAGAGTCCTGTTCTGAAGGCTAGGGATTAGCATTTTCACGATCTCTAGCTTGGTATTTAAAAAAAGCAAGCAAGCAAGTAAAGAAACAAACAAACAAACAAAAAGTCTACGGGAAAATGGCTTTCTGACTTGACCTCTTTAAAAGCTTTCTGATGGGTTTATGGGCTCAGTCATTCGTTTTGTGTCATAATGAATAAAAATTTAAATTTCATGGAGTTTTTCCATGAAAATGCACACTGGTTTCACGGAAAACCAACTAACAAACTATGACTATGATGTTTTTAGCCAATGAGTAAGAGTTTCACAGTCAACCATTTGGAAACTCTATGATACTATCCTGTCTTTTAGTAACCACTCTATTGTTAAGCTTAAGTGCACATGGGAAGGAGAACTAGGAATTCAAATACATGAGGAGTCTTGGGAACAGGCTATAGCGAGGGTACGATCTTCCACCTCCTGTGCTCGTCAATTTAAGGTCATACACAGGGCGCATTTCTCTAAGTCTAGACTTTCTGAATTGTATCCAGAAGTGGAAAATAAATGTGATAAATGCCATGGCTCTCCTTGTCACCTTAGCTACATGTTTTTTCTGTGTCCTGAGCTGGAAGGTTTCTGGACAGGGTATTTTGGTATTATGTCAACTGTTCTTGGGGTAACTCTTCATCCTTGTCCTCTGATTGCTGTATTCAGGATTCCTGATCACTCACTTACACTTGATTCCACACAAAAGGATATTATAGCCTTCACATTCCTATTAGCGAGACGTCTAATATTGTTGCATTGGAAGTCTGTTAAGTATCCTACTACTTCCCGGTGGCCTAAAGATGTCATGTTTTTTTAAAACTTGAAAAAATTAAATATACGTTGAGAGGTTGCACAGCCACATTTCTCCACAAGTGGCAACCCTTTACTTCTTATTTTACTAGTCTAGAGGTATTGCCTGTTTAAATGTACTTCTGTTATTGTTATATCGCTGTAATATGTTTGATGGCTGTGTTGATCTGTGTGGGACTTGGGGGGGGGTTTCTTTGTTTTAGAGTGTGGGTATATATATATATAAGTATATTTACTTAGGAAAATGAAGAAAGGTTAATTGTATTTCGGTAACTGCAAGTACTGTGTTGTTTTCTTTTTTCAATAAAAATATTTGACAAAAAAAAAAAAAGTTTCACAGTCACATCTGCCCATCCCCATGCATCCTGCTTTTTAAAATCTACTTGCTCATTGGCTAACAACTGGTCAATCATAAGTCATCAGCCAATGAGCATACTACGGATAATCATTCATTTTGACAGAGAGTAAGACAAAGATTTAAAAAGGAATTAACTAAATTAATTAATTACACCAGTAAACTAAACTAAAGCTGACCATCTGGTGTCTTTGAGACAGAACGCAGGTTTGAGACACTTTTATATTAGCTTTATTTTTCCAACCTAGAACCTACGCCCATGTTTTATGCTGTGTTTTGGAGCATAATGTTGCAGCTAGGTCAGTAATAGTATTTGGGCTGATTAAAGCCATTGTACTGAACCTTGTTAGTGGTTTTGTTTCTTTGTAGGATGTTTTTTGCAATTATCTAACAAATAACACACACTGTTGTGATGGTTAACTGTACTTAAAAGTCAAGACAGTAATCCTGTTTTTGTGAGTGAAATCACATTATTTTATTAATCTGTTACTTATGACTAATGAGCACATGCATCCGTATATACGGTTTATGGATGTAGTTTGCTAACCTTGCATTAAATGATAACTTCAGGCTCAAAATCCTTATCAAAATATTTACTTCTGTTAAAAAAAAATACAAGATGGCTGCTAGCTAAATCTTCCGTTTGCAAGCTCACAAACAGGGTGCAACGTTGGCTGCATCCATCTTTTACATACAGTCAATGGCTGCACTTTATCTCTATAGGGATTTTTTTGAGGGCTCTACAACTATGTCCTAATGAACCATCAAAGAAACCACCAAACAGTCTACTGGGATTCACTGTGATTAAAGTGAGCAGGATTGCAGAACTAATGAGTAATGGAAAGACAACGGTCAATGTAATTTTGCATACTGACAAAAACAGGAGAAAAGCTTCACAAGGGGCAGAAAACACAGTGTCCTCACACGATGATTACTTCAGCATGGATTTGATTTCATTCACAAATAAAAAGGGGAAACAGCTGCAGACAGAATGAAATCAGCAAGCCGAGCACAACGGGCTCAGATCTAAAGCCCAGCGCAATCAATCAAAGCGTGTCACAGACATCTGTGTTTCATGAGTCTGAGTCTCGACAATAAGAAAAAGGGGAAAGTCGGGTATAAAATTAGAGCGAATCACAACACTTCACTGGCGTTTCTGCCTTTGACTTTGCTAAATTTCACACACAGCAAGTGTGGATCTTGTGGATCTTCCTCAACAACACTAAACTAAAAACTTTCGCGGATTTGAACAAACTTGGCCAGGGAGATTGATTAACGGAGGCGGCGACGAGGGCATGTTGGCCAGGTGCGGCACATCATTGCTCAGGTTAAAAAGGATTCATACAGTCTCACGTAAGACAACAAAAGCTCTGTGCATGGTGGCCCTCAGCCCAGCAGCTGGCAGGTGACATTTCTGCCAGCTTGGATGCACTCCACTCAGTGACATTAGGACACACACACACACTTATCTAACTCTCAATGCAAGCCTGAACAGACACAAGTGCATCTGTCCAAGCATGCACACGTATACTTTAACACAAAACAGACGACAAACTGGAAGGAACAACTGCAATGCAATTTGTCTTAAGCCTCTTCCACACAATCAGGTCCCCCAGCACTGTCATTAATGCTGATGTAAAATTCAGCTGCCACCTGCTGAACAATTCGTTGCTATTAATAGCTCCTATTGCTTCATGATGCATGTAACTTATATAACAAGTCCACACAGTAAACAATATGCACACTAAAGAGAGTCAGTGCTTGACTAAATGACATTCTTAAGAGTAATCAGACATGAAAAAAAACAGCTTTAGAGTTAAAATATCACTTTAGACAACAAACGTAGTACGATAGTAGATAACAGATATTCATTAAAGACAAAAATCATTTGTTTATCTAGGAAATTGATTCAGAAGCATGTAGATGATTGCACGGGGGTAATTTTGAACAGCTGGATAGGAACATCAAATATCATCATTTAAATTCCTTGAAAGGTTTTGAGGGGAAAGAAAAAGAAACACTGGATGTTAAACACAAGTAAAACAAACACTCATGGTTCTTCTCACCTTCTCCTAGGCTATATCGCAGGCGGGCGTCCCATGCCTGCAGGGCCTCCCTGCTGTCAAAGCCCAGCAAAACAGCCTGATTCAGGCAGAGGATGGTCAGAGTAAAAGCCACACCCTCATACCACTGTCCAGCTTCCAAGCCGCAGATCTCCTCCAAGGTGATGCTCGCCCTCTCCTTGTTGCCGTGAACTTTCTCTGATTTGTCTTTAAGAACCAGCAACACGAGGCAGTCTGCAGGACAGACAATGAGCAGGAGACGAAACAAAGACAGAAGAACACAGTCTGCATTAAAACATTATTAAATTCTACTCTTTTTTTTAAGATGTAACAGTTTATTTAAAAAAAAAAAAAAAAGTAAAATCAATACTGGAATCCCCAAATGACACTGACAGTTACTAACAGGATGTATTTTGACCCACAGTAGCTACTGTAGTGTCCTCTGTTTGTTGCCACCTTTCAAACAATCAGTGTCAACTGACAAAACAACACTGTGTGTGTCCGTGTATCATCCCTCTCCTTCACACACACTCGCATAACTGAGGCATGAGCACAGACAGCTGGGATAACATGACATCAAAGATTTGAAGAGCAGCAGCACTCAGCCTCACTGTGGAGCATGTTGAGCTGTGCAGCGCAACATACCCAAGAAACCTTTCTGCGGTAAAACTGAATGCAGTACAAATACAAGTTCACGCTAAATCCACTCACTTTTCCATAAAATATTTGAAAATGTGTGCAAATATAATGACTACTAGATTTTATTTCCGCAGAGCCGAAGCCTCGCAGGTAAGCGTGACTGTTCGCATTCATGGTACATCTAAAAATACAGCGAGTCTCTGGCTCAGACTTTAGCACATTAGCTTTGAAGATGGGATCAAATAAGAACCACAGGTTTGAAGCTTGTGTGATGTTGTTTTAGAAATAATCTGAAAGCCTGCTGTTGTGCAGCAGAAGCAGTACACGTGGTAAAAATAAATAATTTATAAATGTAATTGTGTAAAAAGAAAAAGTAAACTGTGCAGAAATGCTTTCAAGAGTGAGTTTACAGCATGGGGGAAAAAGACAGTGTGTGGATTAAAAGCACCTTTGGCATCAGTTTCCCGTTTTTTAAAACACAATCCCACGTTAAACGTTTGCAAAGAGTCACTAAAAAGCTTTTAATGAGATTCTTTTAGCTTGTGCTAATGTTTCAGCTCTTTTTCAGAACCATTGTGTAATATAGGTTTTACTAGAGGTGGGCAAGTGTGGATAGTATCAATATCATCTCTGGTATTGGTGTCAGATTGATACTAGCTCAATAATAGGCTCCATACTTTGTTTCTATCCACTAAGTTCAGTATGTAGCCTGCTGAACTGTATTAAATAAATTATTATTATTTTGAAAACAAAAAAATATATACATATGTCAAAAATCCACTATTAAAAACGTCTGAACTTTTTTGTGTTGACAGTCACGTCTATTTTATTTATAGCCCATAACACATTTAAACAACTGAAGTTTCCCCAAAGTGGCACATTTACATTACAGGCAAAATAGAAGGGAAAAAAACTGTTTATCTGCACGAAACTGCACAAAAACCTAATAATTGTGTTTTGCTCTGGTAATTACTTATTGGGAAAAGTTAAAATCATTGATTTAGTGTTCAGAATTTACAAATTAACAACAATTCACCAAATCTCCCCTAGATAAAGTGCCTTTATAGGTTAGGTTTCAAAGTATCGGCAACACTGGTCCCGTATTTACTTGGTATCGGATCTACAACACAAGTTGCAGTATCACCCCACACATATACATACACACACACACACACACACACACACACACACACGTCTTTTAATACCAACTGTGGTTTGCACACATGTTGATTTTGAAATTCAAATGTATTGAATTTGTCATGCAAGCCTTATTTTAAAAGTTTTAGGTCTTTTTGTCCCTCCTTGGACGCCATAGCCTCCTGGGTCAAAGCTGTGTATTTGAACACAAACGCAGGCCCTTTGAAGCCGAGGCTTGTTGAGCTCTCACGCAACAGAAAACACAAGCAGTGCAACACCAGCTCACTGTCCTCCTCCAGCTTGTCGCGGCAGATCTGTGTAGCCGCTGTCAGATTTAATTTCAAAACAACAATGCGAGCGAGAAATGCTAAAAACAAAATTAGCTAGTTTCTACGTTTTTTTTACCTGCTACAGGCGACGGTTTGCGGAGCACGAGCCACCTAGTTTTCCACTGTGAAACAAAAGAAAAGTTTTTGGGGGGTTTTAAAGCACTGGTCAAAGTGTGCATAGGAGATATCCGCATATTAAGACAAAGTAAAAGCAACCTTTTTCCCGTCTCTGAGTCTGGCGTATCCCTCCACGACAACAGAATCCGTCATCTTCAGTCATGGTTCCTGACAGCTGCAGAGTCGCTGCCTGAATGAGGGGTCACTTTCAAAATAGCTGCGCTCTCCTCTAGCGGGGCGCAAACTCGCCCCCCAGCAAGGAAGGCACATGGAAAATGGCATGACCAGTGTCTGTCTGTCTGTCTGTCTGTGTGTCCGTCTGCCGGCCATGCTGCTGCTGCCACCTGGGCTGGTACAGTGAGACGCTCCCGCGTGTTTAACATGCCACACGCCACTCTAACAGTAAAACCGAGCACGTTAATACATCAAACTAGACATATACACTCGCCGGACACTTTATTAGGTACACCTTTTCAACAGCTCGTTAATCAACCAATCACAGGGCAGCAACCATCTTTAGGATTCACGGAATGAAACGGAGGAAATGTACAGTGAGCGTCAGTTCTCAGCGAGATCGCCTTGTTGATGAGATTAGAGGAAGGAAACAGTAACTTGAATAGCATAAAAGAACATTGTGATGTTGGGAGCAAATGGGCTACAGCAGCAGAAGACCACACTGGGAGGGAACTAAGGAAACAGGAAACTGAGGCTATATAATTGTCATGGGCTCACCAACATTGGACAACAGAAGATTGAAAAAAATTGGTCCAGCGGGAAAACATCACCATGTCAATGAGCAGGCTCACTGTACTGGCATGGCCTCCACCGTCACCTGATCTCAATCCAGCAGTGCACCTTTGTGGAGATGCATGTGGAGCAAATGTGTAATGCAATCATATCAGTATGGATCAATATGTGTACTAATCTTCTAATAAAGTGGCCATTGAATGTAGCACCACCCTTTTGCGTTCATGTGGGGTTAAAATGTTAAGGAGTTAAACTAAGCAGTTGCCAGGGTTCGTGGGTTGTTTTTTTGTTCGTTTGTTTGTCTGTTTTTGTCTCACTGTGCTCTGTTTTTGTCTTTTTCTTTATTCCACCCAACCGGTTGTAGCAGACTGCTGCCCCTTCCTGAGCCAGCCTTTGCTGGCGGTTTGTTCCTGTTAAAAGAGAGTTCTTCCTTCCCACCATCACAAAGTGGTGATGGATTGTTGAAGTTTTCTTCAAAATACTGTAGGTCCTTTACAGTATAAAGCACTTTGAGGTGTTGCTGTGTTTTGGCACTAAATAAATAAATCTGATTCTGAATTGCATCAAATGGAAGTAAACTGGACTGAAGGTTAAGTCAATGGAAAGCAACCAGAACAAAACACAAAACAACTGGAAAAAGGTTTGACAATTAACAAGTTATAAGGATTTTAACTGTGGACATATCACCAGCCTGTGTAAATGTACATTAGTAGATGTGGCCAAAAAATGGACAAAACCTTTGCACAGTAAAAGAGACAGGAGGCACTGATTCACCGTGTGAAGGGGTACTCATTGATTTACCTACTTCATTTACTCTAGCCCACTTATCAGCTGATGAGTTTGCAAAAACGCAAAGTTTCATTTTGATTGTCGGCCACACATCTGCAGTGGGAGCAGCAAGAGCAAAAACAGGAAGACAGCTGTGTATTCTGGACGAGTGGTAACATGGAGACTTCAGTCCTAACATTCATATTTTTCTGTTAATTATTATTTCAGCCAATAATGTTCAGTGTACCTCTGTGGCACTCTGCTGATTAGTGTATACCTGGTAACTGGGTTGCATCGAGGTGAGATCGCATTCTCACCAGCGAACTGCTCTGCAGTTTGTTTGGTCCGCCTCCTCTGAAAGGCCTTGGTACAGTTGTTTTAGTCTGCACACCTGTGCAAAAGAACCACACCAAGGGCGGAAAGCAATCTGAAGTTCAATTTAAACGGATTAAACAACTAAACACCATGAAGGTGTATTTAGAATTTCCAGAAAAAAGGTCACCCACACCCCGAGGTAATTTGTATCTGTGCACTTCATTGATTTGAGAACCACAGCAGGGCAGTCTAACTTCAGGGGTGTGTTTGGTGCCACCCAAGGTCTCCCAGACCCTGGAGCTAATCACATACACTCAGTGTCTCTGGACCTATTAAGGTAATTTTAAGCTTTTAATACCCCTTTATTATCTTTACATTCAGTTGTTCTTGGAGCTACTTTCTGTATTTGGCTTCATAGTTTTAGGTATCTGGAAAGTTTATCCACAAAACAACCTTAAAACTGAACTGTGCATATTAAAAGTACCACATCAAGTCTATACAGTCTTTTTATGTAATTGTACATATATCAGCAATAAATATATATTGTTTTTTACCCAGTTTCTGTTATTTTCTTAGAGATGTTTCACTGTTTCAAAGCTAATGTGCTTAACTAGTACAGTAAAAGGACTCAAGACCTTGAGATGAGCTATTTTTAATCCATCTATTATTTCTAAAGCCCATTTATATACTTAATTTAAAAAAAAACTAAAGAGAGAAATATCTGATGAATGAATTGAACAGCAATACATATCAAATCTCAGAAAATCCAGCCTCATGATAACAGAGAAAAGTCCACTTGGAGAAAAACATCATGGTATTCAGCTTGTAAGTGAACCTTGAGACTGGCTTGTTTTAATTACATTCACAACATATCACAGCTCTTTAACAAAGACACTCAAAGTTTGATGTCACTGAAAGTCATTGAAGGTTTATTCAGTCTCAAAATATTTCACAGTTAAACAAATAACCTGTAAACTTCCAGAAGCTTTACAATAATAAAAAAAATGTAAAAAAGTTCATATATAATATCTCTAAACATCTCATGCAGGAAAGGTTATTTCCAGGTAATGTCGTTTGGTGAAGGCTTGGGTTTGCGTTTGATCACTGAATCGATCCAGTCTATGTAATTCACTACTTTTGTGTAAACTCCGGGTTTATTGGAGCGGCCGCAGCCCTCCCCCCAGCTGACGATCCCGTACAAGAAGCTGACGTCATTCCTCCCACAAGCCAGCGGGCCCCCGGAGTCGCCCTGAGGAAACGCACAAGTGGATGTACACATGAATATACACGCAGATCACAGTGAAGGCACACAAACGGCTGAGTCACACACTTAAAAATGAATATATTGCTCAAAATTGCTCTCTACCTATGAGCTAAACAGTCAGTTGTCTCATTTCATTTAATAGGAAGGAGTTCAAATATTTTACACAGCAGGATGAGGGGGTAGTGTCACACCAGACATCTCTGAATATCACTGAGAGCCTCGTTGCCTTCCCCCAACATTTCACTCAGGGGAATCCCTCCTGCCATCTTAAGTGCTGTTCCATTACTGTGAAACCTCGAGCCTGGCCTCTGATGTCATCCCCAACAGAGCCAAGGCGGCGGGTTAAGTACTGTACCGTCCCAGACACAGTGAAATAAAGACATTTGTTTTCTTCTTTCTTAAATTCACGTGTATTTAAGTTTGTATAGTCACGCATTAAATGAGATGTTGAAAAGGTAACGTTGATGTTTTTTTAAACTCTAAAATCTGTCATTGTAAAATAGATTTTTGGTTAAAATGTGATCTTCATGAAGCAAAGTAGTTCATATCTCCAACATCCAGCAGCTTCATATAATTGCAATGACCTGCAGCGGGATCACATGACTGTGCATCAAAGTTTGTTTGATGCAGTGTGTAAGAGTGTAGTTGAGAGCAGGAACATTAATACTGTGAGTTAGAACTATTAACACAATCTAACTCTTAATTTAAATACTGTTAAATAATTAAAGAAAAAAACTAACAAAAATATACCATAAAATAAAAAATGTAAAAAGTATGCTCAGCTTTTTGGTTCTGGCTGAGAGTAAAATACGTGAAGCAGAATCTGAAATGAAAAAAAAATATGTAATGACAGAAAAGAGATTAAATCGCAAAAAAGTTCCTGAAGTTAAAGTCCTATTGATATTCTTTATAAATAACTTGATAATAAGAGATAATATTGTCACTATTACGCTCAATCGCCCACTTTCCCAAGTGAATTTGCCACCCTGATAAGGATAAGCGGAAGAGAATGGATGGATGGACCTACTCCACTGATGTTTCCGAAAAGCCTTATATAGAGTTTTAAGCTTTTAACCCAGCCAACCAGCAATGAGGTGAATCATGACTATAAAGGAAAAGATTCAGACAAAAAAATTAAAGGGAAATAAAAAGAAAAAAATGATTAGTTAAAACAGTGAAGGAACTACTCATCCCATAATGTTTTGCAATTCATCGAATTTACAGCAAACGACTTCTAACCTTCTAACCTTCCTTTAGATATGTCCGTGGTAACCTTCATGTCCAACCACGAGAGATACCGCTGTTTAAATTCAGCATTTTCTTCACGACATTGTAAATAAAACTTGTTTCCCCAAAAACAAAGTTGTTATCATATAGACCTATGGTTTCTTGTGACACATATCATCATTTCACAATGTCATAGCAGCTCTACTATGTATAGTTATAGTATTATGGCTCATAATCAGAACATGACTATGAGTTTTATTTCCAGGACCTCACTGCTGAGCTCTATAGTGCTGGTGAATCTGGTGTCTTAACTGCAAATAGAACATTGAGCCAGGAGCTAATTTAAAATTAAAAAAAGATGTTTCTATCATGGGACTCTGTTTTAGGACATCAGCGCTTCCTTGGCAGAATTACATCAAAACATGACAGTCCTCAAAATGCTTCCCTACCTGGCACGCATCAACGCAGCCGTTAATCCCTGCACAAATCATGTCACTGGTGACATGGTTGCCATACACTTCTGGCTTCTTGCAGTTATCGTGAGGAGTCAGTCTTACTCCAGCCTCCTGCAGAGTGGAGTATCCCATTCCCTCTGTCAAATAAAACACAAATGAGTCATCATGTTAGATAAAAGCCCAGTAGCACCGAGCTGTCACCCCGTATTTTTTCCCGGTCCTTATGCTAAGCTAAGCTAAGCTAATCGTCTCCCGGCTGTGACAGATTTAGCCCTCAAGATGAAAGCAAATTACTATTTTCCAAAGTGACAAAATGTTTCTTTTATGTGCGTTAAAAATAAATCTGAAACTTTTCTCAAAGACACATAGCAGCGCAAACAATTTTGGCACCACCCTCACGGTTTAAGCGTGTAAACAAATAAATAATTCACTGGAGGTGCACGACAAATGTGCTCCCTGTGATCAATGCACGAATGTAAATAGTTGTCATCGTGACAAAACGGAAATGACACAGCTCTGCCATGACCTCCTCATTACTCACTCTCTTGTGTATGTCCCCAGCCACTAATGGTGCAGCAGTAGTAATCGGGGAACGTCATGCTTTTGTCTGGGAGACAGATGGGCCTGATGAACGGGGTTTTCTTCACACATCGCCCGTCCTGCTTCTTCAGTTTGATTAGAACTGCCAAACAGAAATGAAATGTTATGAAACAGGAAAAGAAATGAAGCAAAGGTATGAAGCGAGTGGCTGACTTCGCCTTGGGAAAATGCCACACCCAACTGTCAATATACATATATGTGTGCATCTGTGTTTGTGCGTGTTTTTATTGCGGGGGTGCAGAGGGACACAGCTGTTCAGTGAAGCACAGCTGTGCATACAGACTGGGTTCTTAAGTGGGTTTGTGTGTTTCTGAACAGGAACAAGAGGTCTTCCAGTTTATGTGAGTCACTGGCATATGTGTGCGCGTGTGTGTGTATGCGTTAAATAATTACCAATGTCATGCAGTGTTGGGTTAAACACTGAGAAGTGCCTTGGAAAGATGTAGTCCTCCACTCCAAATGTCCTCGTGTTGGGACTGGTGGTATTAAAGCTATGCTGGCCCAGGACCACACGGATTTGAGATTTCAGGGGGCTGAAGAAAGACATTCTTAATTAACTCATTATAGTATACCAGTATACCAAAGTCCACACTCACAAAGCTCATCAAGTCAAAATAAACTTGAGGTAACTGGAGTACTTCACCTTGTTTTTCGTGAAATCTGGTGGGAAAATTAGAGAACCCAAAATACCTTCACAGAACATTTGTTTGAGCTTTTAGCAGCACAGTCAATCACATTTGGCCTTTAAGGGGGGTGAAAAAGGAAGCCAATGCAGAACTTCCAAATGCTGCAATTAAACGGGTGTTTTTCCTGCCATTTGGAAAGTAGTCGATGAGTATTTGCATACGAGTTCGAGTATTTAGTGCAAACTATGGACGAACGCATGAAACTGCTACCAAACAAAACAATACCAAAAGTTAAAGTTATGCATTATTAAAGAGAATATAGCTTCCAGGTCTAAAAGGTGAAGCAAATGCAGACGTGCCTTAAACCAGCCCTTGCCTGGCATTATGCTTACATTGCTTGAGAGTTGCCTGCCCTTTTGGATGTGATATAACTGCATGTCACTCAGGAAAACTGTGCATTTTGCGACCACTTGGTGAGTGGTTGCTGGAGACTGCTAGCCCTCATTAGCTAAACTCAGTTGCAAAGACGATGCTGTATCAAAAAACGTGTTGGCTGCAAGCAGATTCTTTGCAGTTTGCATGAAAGACAGCATTTTGTATAATTGCTAACTGCTAGCGAAGCGGTACTTAAACTTGGAGAAAGTGCAATGCAAACCAGAAACAGTCTCCGTTTCTGGCATCGCACTTTGTAAAATCTTACTGCTGTTTGCAAAGTAGTTGGAAAGCATTTGCAGACAAGTTGAAAACACGACCAAAGTAATAACAAAGAGGTTTTCACTAATTAATTCACATTTTATGCTGGTGACTGGCAGTTGCTAAGGATTCAGTGACTGGTCTCTAGCCCTGTTTGTCTGGGGCTTTAGCCATTACTTTTCCAGGAGCGGTATAGCTACAGGATGCTAACCAAGCTTACCAACCAATCATTAGCTGATAATTTAGCACAGCGTCCTACCATCCAAATGTGGTCATTCAAGATGGCAAAAAGACCATTCTTATCATGATTGTTACACCTGTAGGAACCATAGTAGCAACAATAGACAGGAAGAGAACAATGACACACAAAGGGAGTCAGACTGGTTGACCGATCTTTTAGCCATGTGGCATGCATTCTTACCACTTCGTCACTTGGGCTAAAAATCAGTCTAATTTTTTTACACTACTTTAAAGTCTAATAATTAAAATCTAATGATTTTAATGTCACTTGTGCTGTAAAAAAAAAATCCACTTAATTCTGTAATTTTCCTTCCTAAAGCACCATGCTGGCTATAAGATAGTTAAACCCCTGCGATGTTGATAATGCTATTTTATATTATGAATTTTAATTAATACTTTCTAATAAGAAATCCAATCATGCCCCAACTGTACTAAAACACAGTTGTAGCAGTAGACATGGGGCTTAAAAAGAAAGCCTTGCAGATACCATATATTGTATTTTACTATATGCACTCCGCTGTGTAGGTCCAGTGCAACATTCAGTTGCTTTAGCTAAAGATTTAAACTTGTGGATGTCAGTAAACAGACATCTGTTTTACTGACATCAGAGGAAGGTGCTAACATTTGCATGTAAACATTACAACATGCATATTTAGACACGTTTGTTATATAATACAGAGAGAATATATTACTGTTTAAAATTCAAGAAATGTGACTTTTTTTGTCAAGCTTCCTTTAGTCTTTCATAGGGGATACGATTTCTTAAAAGACTCACACTTTCCAAGGTTAAGAGATAACACTGTGTAGAGGGGAAAAATGGCTGGAAAAACTCATAGTGTTGCCTTTTTTCCACTAATGTGTGTAACATCCTCTGCAGCAGTAGAATTCAATACATACTTGCTGAAGAAGCAGTGGGCCGCAGACACGACCCAGCAAGAGGAGATGAGAGTGCCGCCGCAGAAGTCTGACTGTCCGATGTAAATGGCTGCCATCCATGGATGACTACCTTCCAGAGACGAAGTTCCACCCATTATCCTCCCTCTGGCTGTCGATAACCTCTTCTTGTGCTTTTTCCCGCATAAGGGTTTTTTGGCCGGCTTGGAGGGTTTGGGTTTTTCAATGGTGGGCAGGACGTTGAATGGAGTAAACCTCAGAGAAGAAGCTGAGAAAAGTTCAAACAGAGGATTATTTTCAGCTCAACTTGGACACAGCAAAATGCCACTTTCTAAAAAGAGCTAAAAGACGCTAACAGATAAGAAACTACAAATCAATCAACTAGCTTAGATTTAGACTTTTTTTTGTTTAAACTAGCTTCCTAAATACCTCTTCTGAATAATTTTGAATCTACTGCTGGTTGATTTCCCCCTGCAAGAAGCACAAAAAACAAAAATAGTCATTTCTATAAGGTGATGATGTTCAGTGTGGCAAAGCTTCCTCTGGCTGCAAATCATGTGTTGAGGATGATCAGGAAGAGGATTATGAATTCGGTGCATACCCCTGGCATCATGACAGACAGACAGACAGCTGTTGCAAACCCCACTCACCACATCAACATTTGGCTCCACCTGACGTGACGTGTTGATTCAGGGTGAGTAATGTCTTATTATTTCCCCCATATCTAACCTAGCCAATGTTTTTCCTTTAAAAAAAAAAAAAAGCTCTTTCACTAAACCAGTCAGCTTGGCTGAATTTAACTTTCGAGAGCAGCGTGACTCAGCGGCACAGATTAGCTGCCTTCTCTGCACTTTTTTTTGTTTATAAATCTAAAACTGGATTTTAATTAAATGTGAAGGCATTTAATAAGCCTCCACATTCGAGAAATGTTTCTCGAATACGGAGCGTCAGTGTCAATGTCATATGAACGAGGCCGAGAGAGAGAGAAGGCGCTGCTGCACTGCGTGACCTTTGTGTAAGATCATTACTTATTGCATGTTGTAATGATGGAATGAATGTTCAGAGAGTGGCAGCTAAATAAATCTGATACTCTTAACGAGGAAACAAAATTAAGCCAAGAGTTGGATATGAACATTATTACAAACGAGGGGTATTAGAATATGTACATATATAGATTTAAACGGCAGAACAGCTCAGGTGTCTGGTCAAGCTAACAGATGTATGCCTTAATCTTATGCTAAAGCATAGCCACACTCCAATATAACGCCTCAATTACAACATAATTACATTCTGCACACAAACTCCTTCCCTGCGTCCTGCTTACTCACACGCAGCCATCACACAGGAGGGGACGTCACAGTACTCCCAGGAGATGGCGTTGTCTTTTATTGTGTAACACCAAGGCTTCTTGTCCTCGTCTGGGTTCCTACACACAGAGATACACAACGGACAGAGTGTGTGCGTGCTTGTGTGCGTGTAGCCTCGCTGCTTCCTATCTTTATATATTGCTTCATTAGCTGAATGTCTCACAGGGGCTCCATTGCCATTCAAATCCACACACTCACACGCAGATAATTCGCTTTCTTTCTACATTCGTTTCACGTTTTAACAACCAGGATTCAGGTTTTAGTTTTAAAGCTGCAATATGCAATCTTACCAATAATTAATGATCTATCCGAGCCTGGGTGTAAGTCTAAGTCCCATTGTTTGCTTTGGCCTGGGAAAATTTGGGAAATGTGCCATTTGCTGTCAGTATGTCTTCCTGCTCATGAGAAGTCATGGTAAGAAATCAGCTGATGGAAGAAGGCAGGAAGGGTGAATGTGCCAGAGATAAGCCTTTTGGCATGATGGTTTCAGGGTTTCCCCCTCAGTAGCTATGTGCTCGTAAGTCACACGAATGACAAGAGTTGACACATGGAGTTGACAGATAAGGAGCATACGGCTTTTGCTAGCTCAAGGTAAAAAAAAAAAAGTTGGATACTGCAGTTTTAAAACAGAAATTATGTGCAAACTGTATAGAAATGTGGCCTTCCAGATAAGACTGTTTGCAGCACCAGCAACCGACAAAGGCTTTAATATCTCATTTTGATTAACTGTTGGAGAAACTACTAGAAAATCTACCATAGCTGCTATTAAGGCAGGATGATTTAGCACACACACCTGCAGTAGGCATGCTCCCCAAGGCCTTTAACAGGTGATGCAATCACTGTGCCCACATGGAGCTCATCAAACAGCAGGTCTGAGTTCCACGGCAGACACCGGGCGCCGGACACGGTGGTGCCCACCAGGCCTCTGTAACCTGTGCCCCTGCTGCTATAGCACTCTGTCTCTGGCTCTGCTCACACAAGCCACAGAGAGAGGGAGAGAGAGAGAGAGAGCGAGACATGGAAATAATCCCAGCCGTAACCACAGTAAAACACAGGTATGTAAACAATATGAAAGCGATCACACAAACTCCCGATGCAGCAGATGTGTGTGTGCGATGACAGCTCTCTTCTCTTCAGAATGAGTCAGAACACGTTTTAAAACCTCTCTCTGAACGTGTCAATGACAGCTGGCTACAAGCTCACCAGCACGCCCTCACCTGTGACCATTAATCAAACTATTGTCATCCACACATGCACGAGCATGCGTCTGTGCATACGTGACACAATGAGGATTCCATACATCTGCTCTCGCATATGACAAAGACTCTGGCTCTATGCAGACTGCAGTGACTAGAAAATCTGCCCTCTGCTATTTTTAGCCCGATACAAACATCATTTCATGTCAACTGTGCTTTCTGCTCAGAGCAAATTTTGCATTTCAATTTGAATGAGGAAAACAGGAACGTAGCACTCAGCATATGACTTACCGAGACTACAGTGAGGTCCACTGTAGGCATGCCTGCAGTTACACACTTCCTTTCCGGTGGATACAATCAGTCGACACGTTCCGTCGTTCTGACATGGGTTTGTACGGCACACTGGACACATCAAGACACACACTGTCACATCCTAATGCCATTCTCTTTAAAATGCTTGTTTTTCAGCAAAACTTTATTAACATTTAGCTTGTTTAACGGACCCATTATGATAGTCGCTATGCACAGTTTAAAAGTATTGTATTTTGGTTATATTTCTATAAAATAAAAAGGTTGCCGAGCACCTAGGTCATTTTGCTGGGAAATTGCAACTATTAAAATTGCCATTCCTACATTACTATCTTTGGAGGAATTTCTGTTTCAAATCTATGAGATTCTGAATTCTGAATGTAAGCAGTTAATGTAGAGTCCTGAAGTAGAATTCCTATAGATGCCAACAAAATTGTAGCAAATGGCCTGACATTTGCAATTTTTACACTTTGGAACAACCGGTCTGAACTAAACCAAGGAAACCACTAGTTGCTAAGGTAAAAGGTGTATTGCCTGACTGACCTGTTGCTTGCTGTTGATGCATTAAAGCTTCCTTGTGATTCTTTTTGGACACTAGCAAGTTGCTGTTGTCACAAGTAATTTGTGTGGCAGCCACAGACTCATCTGCAAACACTCACCAGCTAGTTGCGAAGTGTTAGTAAAACAGAGAACGTAAGTTGTACAACTTTTACTTTGAAGACGTGTGCGACTGGGGCGTTAAGGGAACTTTATGCTGATTGGCTGCCCCTCATAACGAGAAAGCTTAAACAGCACTTAGGTGGTTGCTGCTGTTTTGTGTATGAGGTATGAATTATTATATGTATATAATATATATGTATTATGTATGTACTATATGTATTAAATCATGCATGGCCACGTCTGAAAAGAAAAACTGTGTGAAACTGAGCATTTAGAGCAGTATGAAGCCTGAGCTTTTGGGTCACAGGGATTAGTCTGACATACACTGACCTCGCTATTTGAAACTTCTGTACTGTGGCATCAATCATTATAAATCACTGTAATAGTACGTTTATAACAGACAATAATTCAACAATAATTAGCATTGCTACACCATCATGGTTTTTCCCACGCAGGTTTTAAATGTAATTTTTAATATTTTTAGATTACCAAAAGAAAACTGCAAAAGAAACCTCTGAGTATTTTAACCTGACTCTACAGTTCCGCTCAGGTGGACTTACTAACATCTTCCGGTCTCATTTTTTTGGCTTTGGTTCGCTCTCACCCATGCATCTGTGTTCTTATGTACATGTAATATATCTGGGTCTGAGCAGCCTCTTGTGAAATAATATAACATACAGAAAATATGCTGGGGATCAGAGATGCCATGAGTTTATTGGGTTTTACTGAAAGTGAGCAGTCCTGATGTGCTTTGAAGAAAAACAATGTAAAGCACATTAAGGGTCAGGTTTTTTAGTTCTGCGACTCCTGTAAGCTGAGCCCCTATCATCATGACAAAAGCAGTTTCAGCTGAAGAAGCATGAAAATACCTCTCTGATTGTATCTCCTTTATGCCAGGGGAATCTGCTAAACGCCCGTGAACATTGAGATGAAAGCGCCCTATGGACCCATGGGGTGTGTCCTAAAACACCATTCCTGAGTCACAGTGAGTCATATAATCTGCCTTTTCTTCAATGCAAAGTTACTCTTGTAACTATGGAGCTGTGATCAAAGAAAGGGTAGGGCACGTCTTTCAAACCCCCTCTTATGAGAGTGGAAAAAAAGAACATTTCTTCAGGCTAGGAGGAGATGTGATACTTTTTTGGAGGCCTGAGATCAAGTTGTATACTATTTTTTTAAAATTATATGAGTTGCTAAGGTTGCTAGGTTTTTATCTTTATGTTTATTTAATGTAAAAACAAACAAACCCCAAAACATTCCAACATGTAGCAATATTTTGTTTGTCATTCGCCGATTTGAGCATCAATTCAAGCAGCTGTCAAAGCAAATAGCGCTGAAGTCATTGCAGCCTATTGAGTTTTGCTCTCATCACCCCAAAAATAGCAAAAAATGGCCAAGGAAAAAAAAAAACTGGACACATTCAGAGCAGAACAACAAAAGCAGAAAGCATGTCTTACTCGTGTAGTGGACTCTCTCACACTTGATTTCCCCTGCCACACATGTGCACTGTTCCACATTACGGAGGTGAATTCGTCCCCAAGACTCTCCGATGTCATAATAGCGCAGGTGTACGGTTTCGTAGCACTTCTCTGAAAAAGCCGACACAACACATGAAAGGCGTCGGGGCTGAAATGGGAGAGCAGATTGAAGAGCTCAATGGAGCGTACGGAGCAAATCTCCGATGGCTGAGCTGCTGCGACGGATCCATTTTTCTGTGTTTTTCCATCTTCTTTCACTGCTTTGCTTTCAGCTGAAAAGTGAAACCTGTTTACAGGTGACTCATAACTGATTTGCCATTATTTTGGCCTGAAGGCAAGCACGCGAAATTTCAGCAGCATTTTAACGGAAAACACAGATTAAATGAAACTGGCATGTCATTTCAATGTTATACACGTCACGTTATTGTGAAGCGTATGCCGCATTTATAGGACTGTGGCGAACGTAAGACTGCCACTCAGATCTTTCAATCACATCTCAGTGTCTATATCAGCAAATAGAGATTGCTCAGTTGTCATCTTAATAGCATCAGGTCACGTCTGTCAGTGGCGTGTGAGGCTATAGCTGAATGCAGCTAAACCAGTTTAAAGTCAATTAAACAAACTACATTTGCTGCTAAAAAAGAGCGAAATCACTGTGTCACTGCTGGTCTGTAACCAGTTCTGCCTTAACTCCTTCAGGATATGAAGCTCCTGCCCAGATAAGTTTGGGAACCAATAATTACAAAAATTGATAATCACAGCTTGCCAGTCATTGGAGAATTTATTGCATCAGACATCAGTGATTCCACCTTAGGGCACGGCAACTTTGTGGTGCTTTGCTAGTGGCAGCTTTTTGGCATTGGCCACAATCTTTTTTTATTGTAAATGTGTAAATCTCTGGAACTAACAGATGGGGTGGTGCTACTGGCAGCGGCAGAACAGGGTTACATGAGGTGGGGTTGAAAGCCACACAGACTCTTAACTACTGTGATAATCAAGAGTGAACTTAGACTGTTTCCTTTTTTTTTATCAACCTTTATTTATGCAGGAAATTAAGATCAAAAGTCTCTTTTGCGAGTGTATTTTGGGACCATACAGGCAGCCTTATAACCTAGCATGTTCTTTGACTCCCATAGAAAACCTTGTGCAAGCACAGCGAGTCCAGATTATAATGTAAATTTTCTATCTATGAAAAATCTCCAAATTTAGTTGTTCACAGCTGGAAAAAGGTAAGCTCACAAAGAACAGCGTTGGGCTCTGTGGATAAAAGTATCCTTATTCTTGTCACCAGTGAAATTTTCAAACCTCCAACAATTACTGACAGCAATTTTCCTCCTAATCAAAGCTGTAAATCAGTGTAAATAACAGCACTTACCAGTGAGCCAGTAAACTACAACGTTATTGAATGTAGCAGATGTAGCAGAAATGAAGCACGTCAAATGCCACACCAATTTAGTCATTGTATGATGAGTGGCCTCTTTGCATAATGAGCCACAATCTGCAACCTTTCTGAAAAGTCAACAGTTGAGCATTTTTAACAAATATAGCCTCTCTATGTGGCTCACTGGTCCCCAGAGAAGAAGGAGTTAACTCTTCACACTCAACTGCCTTCACTAAGCATGAATTTGATTACAGAGTTTTTAGCTGGCATGCTTTTGATTTTGGTTTACATCTGTGGACAACAGATGAATGACAATGGGCTGCCTAATGTGCACTTTGATGTGAATATGTTCAGGGAACAGACAGAAAAAGACAGTCTGACAAAACCAAATATGAATGGATGACAAGCACTATACCTTTAATTCATAGAATATTAATAAAGGTGCCTACTTTGTTCACATATTCTCCCAGAGAAGCTCTCGGGGCAGGAGCATTCGAATGTGCGTCTGTGTGGGATCGCTGTGCAGACGCCTCCATTCTGACACGGGTTCGCCTGACACGGATCTGTGATTCTGCGTGAAGTGTGGACAAAAACTGAAATCAAAACATCAAAACATAATCAGCAGGAGAACAACCGCAACACTGTAGTTTCTAATTAAACAGCAGTGGAAATTCAATCTGCAGCTGGTTTGGTGAGCTAACCATTTGGGTGGCTTCTCTCTGGTGCGCAGAAACCCCACTTCCTGTCCCGATCAAAATTGTGTGTAAGAGAGCACCTGGGATAAAGGAAACAGGAAGAGAGTCACCTGCAAGTCAGCAAATGCAGCAAATATGCCAAAAACAGAGTCTGCACAATTCTAACAAGCTTGAAAGTTAATATTTGGTATGATCACCTTTATTCTTCAATATAACCTGAACTCTCTTAAGCAAGTTTCTGTAATTTCTTTAAGTATGGTTGGATGTTTTTGTTCTGAATTTGTATAAAGGAGTATATAGGACCACTCTTTTTTTTTCATGTAAAAATAAATAAATAAATAATAAATAAATCATCAAACGTCTTTTTCACAAATCGCACCCTGATTACAACCTTAGTAAGCATATCCTGACTAAGCGTGTAAGTTAGCGTGCCCGCTGACGGTTAGTCATGCTATACTGTTGGAGTTGGGCATATAGATATTGTGACATAAATTTGCGTAAACCATGTGCAGAGGATTTTACCCAACCCTTAATCAAACCCACAAGTACTGACACCCTGCTCCAGAACGCTGCATCTTCTGCCAACACACACTAACTAACTCTGTCAATCATCCACTAATCTAACCTGCGTAACATTAACATACCTCTTCTCCACTCACTGTAACTACAACACTCAATGACAAACCCATTCTGACGGTGAGCTGATGAGCACATCACAAAAACAAGCAGGGTCAAACCGCCGCAACTTTACATGTAGGTGGACCAGAAAATATTGGCCCATGTATAATTGCATAAACGTTGCTCCACCTTGCTGGCATCCACCCTTTCTGCATCATTTCCAAGTAGTGAAGACTGAAACCCTGCCAGCGTGTCTCCTGTTGTTTTGGTTTTTTTTTCCAAAATCATAAAAAGATGATTGTGTCACAATCTGAAGCGATTAAAAAAAACAACAAATTGCACCATGATGGTTTTACTGAGGCAGCTGTTTATGCACCCTCAGGATAAACGCTGTGAAACGGCTAAACTTCAGCTATAGTTGCAGTTTCACAGAGTACCTCTGCATTTTATCTTCACAGTTATTAATGATAACACTGTATTATGATAAAATCATCGCAGGCCCCAGCAGCAATTGAGCAATAAGCATTTTATTAAAGCTTTTTCGCTCATTACCTCATTAAAATTTGTGATCAGATGGCACTGTCGCATAAATCCCTCATCCCCGCGAGCTGTAATTAGGTGTGACTACACACCCCAAACACACTGCATCAGTGTACAAATCATTGCTATTACAGCAGTGATGGAAAACACCAGTGTGTTTGTTCTTTTAAGGGCATGCAAAAAGCCAGGAACTATCAACCAATTAGAAATAAGAACACTAACTCTACATTTCTCCCTTGAGAAGAAAGCTGCACGTTGTATCTTCCAGCCCCACAAAGGTTGACTGTTTCCAGTGCTTTCTTTTAAAGTTATAAAATTCAAAAGTCTGATATAAATATATTGGCTTTTATTTTTTACACAGACATATTCTGTATATATATATATTCCAGTGATACTGTAATCCACTTCAAGACAGTCATCTATGACACCGTATCTGTGTGACTTAACAAGAAGAACTATACTTAAAGAAGTAAAGAGTTTGTTCTTCTTCAGTGTCAGCTCATTAAGCTCATTTTAAGCTCTTCAGTTGATAACTGCCACCACAAAGACTGAAGTAGTGTCTGCTATAATGAATACATATATTGATATCTGAAACCAGTACATCAATAAATGTACTACAAGAAAACGGTATACGATATATGAAAATATCGATATTTTGCCCCACCTCACATGGTAGCAGCTCAATGCATTTAGACATGTAGACAAGATCAAGACAACCTGCTGAAGTTCAAACCGAGCATCGGGAGGAAAGGGGATTTAAGTGACTTTGAATGTGGCATGGTATTGATGCCAGACCAGCTGGCTCGAGTATTTCAGAAACTGCTGATCTACTGGGAATATCCCAGCACAACAATCTCTGGGGATTACAAAGAATGGCCTGAAAAACAGAAAATATCCACTGAGTGGCAGTTCTCTGTGTGAAAATGTGTTGTTGATAACAGAGATCAGAGGAGAATGGCCAGACTGCTTTGAACGCATAACACGTCAAACCTTGAAGCAGATGGAAAACAACAAGAGAAAAAAAACACATGATCCTGTCAGCTAAAAACAGGGAACTTGGGCTACAATTTACAAACGCCTGCCAACAGAAGATAAATGCTGTCTGGTCTAATGAGTAGGCTCAGAATTTGGTGTAGAAAACATGAATGCATGAATCTGTGCCTCGAGTCCATGATTCAGGCTGATGGTGGTGGCGGTGTAATGTTGTGACCGGATATTTTCGGTCACAAATGAGCATAATTTAAGCACCACGGAGATTTGCATCATGCATGTGTAGCTAACTGTCTGACCTGTGTGTATACAGTAAGTTTGAGATTGAAAAGGGAAGATTATGGCTCATTGTTTCTTAACTATCAAGCAATCAAAACACACAGCCTGACTCCGCTCCATCAGTCACGATGCTATTCTGCTACATGTGCCTTGACCGTGCTAAGGGTATTGTCAAGTCAAGGCTAGTTGCTTTTATTTAATTAGCACATTTAAAAGCAGCGGGAGCTGCTTTCAAGTCGCTGTGGTAGAATAAAATATACAGTGACAACACTAAGTGGGAAGTGACAAAGGCAATGATAAACACGCATCATCAAGACAGCAAAAAAATAAAAGATGTATTAAGAAAATAAGTTCAATACAAACCATGCAATTATTTGATTGCATGGTTTGTATTGAACTTATTTTCTTAATAATCTGTAAATTATCCAAAGATGATTTTTTTACATTTTGTGGAATAAAAGTTTCAAATCATGCGTATCAAACAACGTGTGTGTGTGTGTGTGTGTGTGTGTGTGTGTGTGTGTAAGAGCGAGAGAGAGAGAGAGAGAGAGAAGAGAGAGATCTGTCAGTGTGTGTCAGAGGACTGACACTTCTGTCAGAAGTGTGTTTTGACTTGATTACACACACATTACAGACTGTTTGTGCAACCAAGACAGTAGATCCAGACAGACAGGCTGGCTAATAAGGACTCACCATGGTCTTGAGGAGAGGACAGTGATGCAGTGATGATGAATCCTTCCACCCTGACGAAAAGGGAATTTACATTCTTTGCCCGTGGTGGTAACAACTGCAGAGGAGGTAAAGGGGAAAACACAAAACATTAGCAGCAGAAACTGTCTTGGAAACCCCGACCCACCCACTCTCTCGCTGGTTTTCACACACAAAGACCCCTTTCACTTCAAATGAATGTACAAAAATCCATAAGCAAGCTACACCCCCTCCCCTACAGGTAACACCTATGCAAACATCAGCTCACTCGGGACTTAAGAGTGCAGCAGCACCAACTAAGTATAATAATAATAATAATAATAATAATAATAATAATAATAATAATAATAATAATAATAATAATAATAATAATATAGAAAAAATGATTTTAGGACCAGAGTAAAAACAAACAAACAATAACAAAAAGAAACTCGCCTGTATGGCTCTCCCTCACCGCCTCTGCTTCATATGTAGGTGCTAATGTGTGCTGAAATCAAGGGAGAGACATTATTTCACTCCTTTCACGCTCTCAAAAACACGCAATAACAATAAGCACAGACTCACTTGAGTAGAGAAGTGTGGCTAAAACTTACCACTCCTGCGAAAACGCACGAGAGAAAAAGCATCACGGCGTGTGCCATCGCGAAAGTTTGCATCTGATGTTTCCCTGGTGTCCCGAGAAGCTTATTTCCCGTGTGCCTGTCACGTAATATCTGTCAGTGTCAGAGTCCTCAGCCCGTTTTTGGTCATAGGAAACGTGGGAAATCCTGCAAGTATTATCCTGTCCCTCACAAGTTGAAGCTGTATTGAGTAAACCCGTTGCGTCATTAGGCTTGTCTGACGCTGAGGCATCCTGTATCCCGGCTGGTGTTCCCCCAGCTCCCCCTCTGCGCTCGCCCACGGTTTATCATTACGACTTATCGACTCACGAAAGAAACAAGATGTTTCTTGAGGCAGAGGCAGGCAGAGAGGTAATACCGCTCAATCCTTACCCCTTTTAGGTTTAACACTGCTTTCTCCTAAAGTCGCCCAATTTTAGCTTTTCTTTCACCTGTGGTGTAGGTGTGCGTCGTTTCTGTACTTAACAGAGATTTTGCTTCATATCGACGCGAGATATGACAGCATCACACGGTACCTGCAGGTTTGTCGGTTGCACATCCGCGATGCCAATCTTCCGTGCTACCACAATAGAGAACAAAGATGCACTATTGGATTGGGATCTGATGACTGTGGAGGCCATTTGAGTTAGTGAACTCGTGTTTAAAAAAACAGTTTGAGATGATCTGAACTTTGTGACACGACACATTATCAGCCAATAGGAGATGGGCATACTGTGGTCATAGAGAGCAACAATACTCAGGTAGGCTGTGGTGTCTCAATGGTGCTCACTAAGTGGTGCAGTCTGTACCACTGATACAATTCGGGATTGATTTCATGTTTACGCCAGATACGGATCCTACCAACTGAATGTCGCAGCAGAAACTAAGACTCATCAGACGAGACAACATGTTTCCAATCTTCTGTTGTCCCAATAGTTGTGGTGAGATATTGTTTGCAGTATCACTTTCCTGTTGGCAGTTCCTTAGTTGACAGTGCGGTCTTCTGCTGCTATAGGCCATCTGCTTCAAGGCTGGAAGTGTTGTTGAAGATGCTCTTCTGCATACCTTGGTTGTAATGAGTGGTTATCCACCTGGACCAGTCTGGCTATTCTCCAGACATTTCCACCAGAGACCCGTCACTTACAAATATTTCCTCTTTTCAGACCGTTCTCTATGAACCATAGCGAGTGCAGGAACACATCGGCCGTTTCTGAAATACTCAGCTCCACTCATCTGACATCAACAACCATGGAAGTCCCTAAATCAATTTTCTTCTTCATTCTGATACTCAGATTAAACTTCAGCAAGTCATCCTGACCATGTCAGTCTAATAAATTCACTGAGTTGCTGTGGTGTGATTGGAATTATCTCAGTTTTGCTAATCATTTCATACAATTAGACACCTTAGACCATTTGGGGATACAAGGACAAAGAAGTAAGGCGCATTTACCTTTAATGTGCATTTTCAAGCATTATTGCTCCTGTCAGCTCTCCCTTCATTCAGTTTGCAGTTCTCTTCAGGTAATCTGTCATCTAGAAGGTTTCTGTCCTGAAATGTACACAATGAGTTTTCTAAATCTGGAGTTGAAGGTTGCAAAATACAAGTGAAATAAGTGTGTGTGACTATGAAAAGTAGTGTCTTTCACAGGTGTTATGCTCAATAACATCTCAAGATAAGGAAATGTCTAATCGGGAAGATAATTTGGGACCTCAAAGGAATTGTTGTTCCTAAGAAGAACTCATTAATGAAAATACCTCTGAAATCAGGTAAAGCATGGAAGTCAACTATCTATGAGTTTCATATCTTGTCAGCATTCCAGCAGTGACATGCTGTATCAAGTCAAAGTCCCCAGTCATGCAATCTAACCTCTAATTTTCACCAGCTGTAATAATCTTCCTCCAGATGTTGGGCTAAAAATACAAAGAAGAGGCTGGGCCTCTAAATAGCACACAAGTAGCAAGTGAAGGTGGACTTTCCAGATGGGAAATCGTTCAGCCCTGAAGACTACGTTGTTAATTATTGACAGCTCTAACTAACTTAGCAAACACATCGAGCTGGTCAAATATACCAAGTATGAAATGAAGACTTTGCATTAGATACAACAACAAAGAAACATTTGAAGTATTCCCCCCTCGTTTACACGATGAAAGCACAAAAGCAAAGACACACAGTTGGTTGAAAGTAGAGCCATCGAAGCCTTTTAATTGTTCAACAATTAGGACAACCTCACAACCACAGAAGCAGAAAGTACAGACGATAGAGGTACTGTTATGTGTCATCTGTACAACACAGGAAGACAATATGAACAAGAAATAGTCAAATATCTAAGAGTCCTCTCCTAGCATGTGGTCCTACTTTCTAATCAGGACACGTAAAACAAAAGTCAAGCTTTACTTTCTAGATTTTTAAATTATCATTGCTATTTCAATTGCATCTCACAACTTTTCTCAGCGCAAGACTAGCAGAAAAAGGTAATGGGTGGACAGTTAATTGGGACTTTAATGTAAAATTCAATATACCCAAACAGCTTAACAGCTTATTAAATCATTTGGTGATGGTTTCGAAATTGTTATCAAGAACCTGAACAAGCGTTTTCCTGAGCTTTAACCTTTTGGTTTCCACCACCAGAAGGCTGCCGGTTATTACATTGTTTTTTTGTTTAGAAGATGTTAAGCAGCTTCTTATCAAGCAGTGTCCTGTTTCTCAGTCATTTCCACTTTTTAAATTGTGTACAATTATTATCAACTGGTACCCCAAAGTGAGTTTCAGGCTTCTTCTGTGGTATTATTATTTAGCCTAACATGGCTCAAAATAGTTAATTATCAAAGCATACCAATAACAAAACATATCACTGTCCCAAAATTACAACCGGTACTAGAAGTCAACAGGATGCCTGAACTTTTTTTAAACAAATATACAATATCCATCACCATAATATTGATGCTTTAGTAAAGAAAACTGACAACTTGTACATGCAGCACATTGTTCGACTACATCTCCTCGAACAACAGTCGCTCAGGCTTTAAAAGTGCAGCAGTGGGGATGGGGGGGAGGGGGGGGGGTCCCTTTAGACGATGGTGGCCTTGTAAAGATCTGTGTTGCAGTCCTGGCCCTCCGGTGGGTTGCGGCCGTTCTGGGGCATCTGGGCGTTTCTCATTTTGCTCTGGCACTGTCGCAGCTCGGCGACATAGCCCTGAAAACTCAGACTCAACTCAGAGTCCTCACCCTGGGATGTCTCCGCTGTTCCTTCTTCTAGATGTACTCCCTCCACATCCATCACCTCCTGAATGGTATGTGCAGCGTTGGCTTTTTTAGGAGGTGACTTGGCATTAGGGATCGTTTCTGTCGCCTCTGTGCAAGGGAGAGAAAAACAAAGCAAAACATGGAAGATATAAGATAAATTGATTTATAATGGACATCCAAGAGATACTTGGATATTGCAGATGATGGGTGGGATGGCCCATTCTGCATTCAAATTATATAACATCGTAAGGAACCATTCACTGTACTTTAAAGGGCTGTCCACCCAGGAAGTTACAAGCACCAACATGGCAACCACAGACCACCAAAAGTGACATTCAGTAACTGTAAGCGACAGAGAGCAAAATTTCTGCTAGTGAATGCAAAAAGTAGGTAGATGCCAAGTTAAACCTTTCTCAACTTTGAGGTGTGAGATTACCAATAAGAATGAAGGACAAGCAACCAAAGCCTGGAATGTCCACTAGTGATCACCCGTCAACTAAAAAGCAGCCAATAGGCAAATTGCTTCTAGTGTGAGCGCCCATGTCCACCAAGTCCACCAAGAAAAGATCCTGGGGAATAGTTTTCTAACGTTATATGCAGGATGATGTTGGGAAATAAATAAGTTTTCTTTTATTTATTTATTTGGCAAAGGTTTTGCAATTGGCAAAAAAATAAAAATAAAAAAATAAAAAAAGCTGAGACCCAACAGCCAAGTAATCATACTTCTTTGAAGTCCACTGCCTCAGGCGTACGTGTAGTTAGCAGTAGATGGATGAGCCACAACAAAAAAAAATAAAATAAAATAAAATAAAAAGGGAGACACATGGATGTCCACACGGACCATCACTCTGTCTGATCCAAGCAGAAGGTATAATCACGCTTGAGAAATCCTACTACTCTGTAAGCTACACCCTCTTTCTGAAGTCAATGCAGGAAGTGCTAAAAAACCGCAGTTCCATTAATGGCCACTTGGAGCTGACTCCGATCCCCAGAGACTGCCATGTTAAACAATTTGGTCTCAGCTAATTTCTTCTTCCTGACAGCATTTCATTTTGTTTTTTTGTTTTTTTGACAAATAATGTACAAACAGCCGGCCTGAAAACACTGCACTCCATTTTCGGTGGGTAAATTTCAAGTATTAACTTATATGTTAGCACTAATTAGCAGCTATCTAATTAGCGCGATGTGCAGCCACACATTTTGTGCAGTTTCGCAGCTTGACAACCATGCTTGCCGGTGTTAATCAATATTCAATTACTTGATAATTTGTTTTGTCTGGGTAGCTACTTCCATCTTTTTGTTACAGTCCGTTTACACCGGGCTCAGTGCAGCTCCTCTTACCTTCTACTTTATATGTTGATCTGTTGTTTAACAGAAACACTGAGTGCAGCTTTAGATAATCAATGTGGTTTCCAAAAATGTTCATTTACACAGGAGTGACTGCACAGATGTGCAAAACTATTCATTCTTGGCCTTCACATCTCTTTTACCTCTTATTACACTGGCTGACGGCCAGATGTTTAGCACGGCAATGCCAGATTTCAAAAGCACTCAAGCAAAATCTGTCACACCGTGCGAGTGCACATTTTAACTCCACTTTGCTTGATTTTAAGTTGAATAGTGGGCTTGTTTTTTTATATTTTAAGCATTCTATAGTTGTGTAATCATCCCAGCTGTTGTCATGATAGACTTGATGACATAACCACTTCTGCTTAAACTTGCTCAACTTTATAGCTGGTTCGTCAGAAAGATCGGACTAAAAACTGACAGGATTATATGCTGTACAGTAATTCAGTGCAATAAAATCTGATGTGACACATCTGAACATTACTGTCTTTATTTCCTTTAACCCCAGAGATGCATGACTTCATCGCAAGACCCCTACAGGATAATAAATAAAACATGCTCAAACTTCCCCTCTCTTCGTTAATGCAAGTGCACTCAAGAAGCCACAAAGCCAGCGTTTCTTTTTGATGCTGGTGTTACAGCTATGGGTGATAAACTTTCCACATCTCATGTGAACCATGTGGCCTCCAGAGACTGTAAACACACGGACATAAGCACTACACTTCAACACACAGATGCTCTGAACTCGACTGGCTGTTATTCGTTGCTGTCCGATATATATGTAAACACTGTCAGTGAGCTCCAACAGCTGACCTTATGTAGACCCAGCAAACCTATCTATCCTGCAACAGCTTGAACAATCATACTTGGGGGGTGAGGGAGAAAACCTATAAGTACTTTTCCGGTTGTGTAATAGTTTCCAGCACTCGCGTTTGCTGCTTTTACCTCATTTTGCTTACAAAGCATTTCTAGTGTTACTTGAATTTTGCTTTGCTTGCTAATAGGGCAATACAAGTGGATTATGTTCAGGCCAATTATTAAATAATAGTTAATGGCTATTTTACGCAATCTATAGAATGTGAGAGAAAATAGTGAAGACATGGGTTTTCACAAACCCTACCTTTAATTAAAGTCTTATTCTGTTGGTACAAAATAATTTGGGGGTAATTCAGTCCACAATCATAGAAGAGCAACGCAGCAAACCCTCACACCTACAGATAAAGTTTAGCCTGGCTGGAACAATTAATCAACTATAAAAATTAATTCATGTCAAAAGAATAATGAAGTCGCAGTTTGTTTTAGCTCTAGTCACAAACTAGAAAATTTGGGAAAGGCTTCTCTGTTCTCAGCCCCCACTCCCACAGTGAGGTTGTTAATATCGCAGTTCGTTAAAGACCACTGACTGAGCCACCTGGCTTTGTTCTGATATGGTAAACCTTTTAATATTACTCACAATAAACCTACAAGATAGGGTTTAAATATGGTTTTTGCTTATAACATAAGCTTTACTTTGCTTAGTCATGGGAGATCAAACTCATGTAGCCATTACTCAAATGTAATTTCTGGACCTGGTGTGTGCACTTCTACCATTTACACATACACGCTTCTCATGCATGGATTCAGTGGTGTGCTTGCTGATTGGTCTGCACCATGTGATAATGAGGCACAACTGTTTAACATGGCCATTCCTCTTGTGGCAACTCCTTTCAGCAGCCATGGCGGCAGCAGGACGCTGAGCTCGAGCAGCCAGAATAGAACGGAACCAGCTCCAGTCCTCACTTAGTCTCCCTGCAAAAGATCCACATCAAGCCCTCCTCTGACTGCCAGATGGATGCTAAGGCAGGCCCGGGGATCAGCAGCTGTCTGCTTCGAGGACAGAAGATGAAGAAACGGGTGAAGCGGGCTTGAAGGACAGCTCAGTGGCATGGTGCCTCAGGTGCAGGCAGCTGAAATCGAGTCATTACAAAGCACTTTGTAATGCCCTGAGATAGAGTCTCAATTACCCCAAGGAATCCTTTAATCTTCCCTCAGCATGAGTGTATAAGAAGAAAAAGAAAACTCAGGACAAACAAGCTCTTGTCGTGAACTTGCTGAATTATTCACTTCTGTAATTTATTGCTTAGTATTCAGACAAAGATGGCCGCCTGTTCTTGTTTATGAAGAGGGCAGCATTATTGTTGACTTAACTAAACACACTTTAAATTGAGTCTGAATCAGTGCTGTGTAGAGATACACTGTGTAATGTCGCCCCCTAGTGGGCATTCTATTCCCCACAGAGCCGTGGAGTAAGAGGGAGCATCAAGTTCAGCCCTGGTTCTCCTTTCTGGTTTTGTCTTTTATAGTTTAATTAGGGCTTTAATTTAGACCGATGTGCCCATTAAAGGTACTAAAAGCTTCAGATCACTGAAGAACTTTAGCCTTCTTTTGGATTCAAACCATATGCAGTTCAAGATATTTGTGTAACTGTCATGTGTGCACACTGGTGACTTTCCAGTAGAATTAGAGGAAATGTGAAAAATGGTACCGCGTGATGCACTTCTTCTGCTGTAGAAAGGATGCCTTTGACTTTCTGCATGGCATTAAAATGAGATCCATGTCGAGCTACCAAAGCAGCAATTACTGTATTCTTATTCTCTCGGAACAGCAGAGGGCGTCAGTCTAACAGTAATACAGAAAGCGAGGAGACATCTCTGCAGTGCCTGAAGTCAGCAGGATGACAGATAAAAGAAGAGGAACGCTGCTACTGCACAACATTGGCTTCGCTGCAGTTGGAATTAAAGATGCAACTGTACTCTGTGGGTGGTTTACTTTGTCTTAAACTAAAGAAAGCCAGCGAGCTTAACTTTCCACCCAAACTCAAATGTAACAACTTCATAAAGTCCAAAAAGTGAGAAAGTGAGAAAGTGGAGGCGTTTTAGCTCGCTGTACAGATCCCAGCACAGCCTCGGTGATACCAAGGTGGCAAACTGCGCTAAAAGCGTGGCCATACCGAATCACTGCTCTGCTCCCGTTTTAGCAAGCGAGAGAAAAGAGAAACGGAGAGAAAGAGGCAGGGAGATAGATGAAAACCAGTAGTGACAGTTTCTATCTGTAGCTCAGACAACTCGTGGATAAGGTTACCATGGCGCCCGGTGGTGGGAAGAATCAGCCTGATGTGCTTAGCAACCAGAAAAGAGGAATGAGGCTGTATGAAAGCTGAAAAAGCTTCGATTTATCCTCCTCGTCTTGTGTGTGTAAGCCCTGCTTTGCATTAAAAGCGTAGATATGAAGACAAGGCAATAAGGTCATGTTTGTGCCCCTTTAAAAAAGTGCTTTGAGGTGCATCAAAAAGAGCAGCCGGAGCTGCTCTGTAGCTGGAACACAGGAGTGTGGTTATCTTCTTTTCTGACGACTTCACAGCGTGTCAGGAAAGGCTTCAACTCGAAGCCGCGATCATCACATGTAGGATATCAAAGCAACACTGTCACAGATCAAATCACTACTTCACTTCACATAGCATCACAGACAACACACACATATGCACGGAGGAGCGGGAAAAAAAAAAACACATAAAGGCGGGAAATGTGTGCGAGAGATGGCCATGCACTCAGAGCACGATGAACCAATGCCGAGGCAAAGCTTTGCAAACCCAATGCGAAACCCACACACACACGCGCGCGAACAGCAGTGGCTCAATTTAAAGAAATAAAAGCAATATGTGTTATGTCATCAACAACAGCAACAACAAGAAGCAGGTCGGCTGAGCAACGACACCGAATAAACACACACCGAGAGATCTTAGGAGTAAAAAAAATAAAGACACCCAGCGAGCAGTGACACTGTGAAATGAGCGCGCACGAGGAAGGACACGGAGGAGTGGGAGCTGATGAGAGGAGGAAGCCACTAGACAAGAACAACAACAAAAAACAGAAAAAGAAAAAACAAATTAAACAAAAAAAAAGCTAAGAGAGAACGGAAGGAGGCATGTGGAGGTGGAGAGGACAAGCGGCGGGTGGCGGGGAGAGAGGGGAGGAGTGGGGGGGAGGGACTGATCTGACAAACGTGTAAAAAGACAGACGAGAGTGATTTCCAATTCTAACATTTATTAGATCTATTCAATCACAGGTACAGAGATTATTGGCAGTGATTATCTACAAACAGGCACCTAGAGAGCGAATGAGCCTGGTAAAGAATGACAGGCACTTCAACAATGTCACCAGCGCCAAGGAGCACTTGTCCTCCAATGACTAATAATTTTTCACCGTTGCTCAAACTGCTACAGCATGAGCTGTTTAATGGCTCACCGGATTTGTAGCATTGCGTAAAAAGAGAATGAAAAAAAATCTAGCTTTTTGACACGGACATTGTTGAATTGCTCTTAACTAGAGGAGGTGGGATGGATAGGGATACAGCATTTATATGTACCGACTGTTAGGTATTTGCAGGTCCAACACTGTGCAGCAGTCTGGCTCAATTTTCTTTTTTTTGTACATGAAAGCTGATCTTTTTTTTCTCCTCTGATTTCTAATCTTCGGTACAACATCTAGCGTCCACATAACTGTCAAATATTGATCATTAATCTCTACGCATTGTGTATATTTCATTGATATTCAACAGATCTGCAATCAGTCACATTTTGCATGCACCCAAAAGGACAAAATATATCACTGGAAATCCGCTTATGTCAGTCACATGTTCAACTCAACAATTTGTGGCGAGGGAGGTGATGTACAAGTAAACGTTACTCACGGAACAAAATACACAGGCCGTTATTTACAGATCAATTTTGAGTAGTGTAATCATCATGATCAATCACACACATGCTTTGCTGAGCTTGATAAAGACGAATCAGGCAAACTGAGAAAGAGTCGATATCAATTTGTCATTAAAGTGCATCAGAGTCAGTGTAGAGGGAGTTTTATTGTCAAAGTGGTCCTGTTCCTGACCACACACATGCATGTACAACACACACACGCACAAGCACACACGCAAACACACCGAGTGTTAGGTTGTTACACTGTAGAAATACCTGAACTGGACTTTCCCTCTTCACCCGTGTCTTTAGCCTGGGAGCAGGGCGGTGGTGGGGTGAAGTTGGCTGCCGGCAGGCTGCTATCGAAGGACAACACAGGGGATGGTGAAGGAGGCAGCAGGGTGGGGCTGCTGATGTCGCCTTCACCGATGAGAGTCAGGTCGGTGTTGGCGTCCTCCTCCACGGTGCGGAGGGTTGGACGGGTGTCTGAGGGCCGGAGGATGGGGGACATGTGAGTGCCGAAGGTTGGGTGGCGTGGAGGGGGCATGAGGCACCGCCTGGAGTGTCCGTTCGCACTGGAGCTAAGAGAGGAGTCGAGGCTCTCCGAGCGTAGGCTGGAAGTGAGGGGGCTCCGGGAGGGAATGCCATTCTCTCGAACCGGTTTCAGGGAGTTGGGGGTGGAGCAGGCCAGGTCGGAGGACACGGAGACAGAGGAAGTGGGCGGAGTCAGTCGCAGGAAGTCGGGAAGCACTAGGTCGTCTTTGTTCAGGAGACCACGCTGGTCGTTGGCTCGGGTGCTCTGCGCCCGGCTCAGCAGCTCAAAGAATTCTGGAAAACATTTCAAGCACATTTCCTCACTTGAAAGTTTCCACACACACGCAAGAAAAGGATTAGCTGGGTGTGACGTGCAGCAGAGCAACCTCGCTCCTCTTAAGAGAAAAGAACCCTCGTGGAACTAACAAAGACACGAGTTAGTCTTAAAGGCAAAGCAAAGCTAAGAATTCCACCACAAGTTGAAAAAAAGAAAAGAAAGAAAGACAAATAAGGAGAAAAAGGGGGATTTACCTTCAGCTTCATCTATATTAATCTTTTTCTGTTTTCTCTTATCCCTTGGGAGTGCTGAGTCTGGTCCACTTGGCCTCACAGAAAAGTCCTTTGGTGCTGACCTCTCATCTCCCTGCAGATTCAACAATAACAAGGCACTCTATTAAGGGGATGGAGGGACGATGTGGTGTGTGGGGAGGTCGTAAGGGGTGGGGTGGGATGGGGGCGAAGCTAAGCACGAGCTGCTAAGCACCCTACTGAGCAGTTTGTCCAGATTTACTGAGACCTTCAGGTAAAGATGAGCTTGGTCCATCTGTCGGCTGTGTGTCTTTAAGGACCCTGATAGAATCCAGACTAAGCAGGATCTGCCTTCATATGGTGCAATAACTCGAGCGGAGAAAACAGGAGCGAGTGAGTCAGCCATAGGCAGTGTTAGGGAGAGGAAGACCCCAAAATAACAGTAATAATAATATTATAAAAAGGAAGTAAACACCAACTGATAGCTTAGCATTGGCTCAGTGTTAATAATGTTATTAAATGATGTTGCAGAAGCAGCAGCAGAAAAAGACAAAAACACTCTTTTTATCATTGTGTGAGAATAAAGATGTGACGAGTACTCACTGTCGCAGAAAAACTCCGGGTTGGGTGATTTTTTAAGGAGGAAGACTTGGATTTGTCTATTTGAGAGAGAGAGAGAGAGAGAGAGAGAGAGAGAGAGAGAGAGAGAGAGAGAGAGAGAGAAACAGAGAGATGTGTACATGAAAAAGTCATCGGGGTGAGAAACTGATGAGGAAGAGCGTGAGACAGAGAGGGGAGGAGAGGGTGCTTGAGGCGTAATGAGAGAGACGTCTTGCAAAAACTCGTACACGTTAATCAGCAGGATGACTGAGGTGGGCGTGATTTACATTTTTCTGGTGCCTTGATGAGAAAGGACAAACCAGTTTTGTTCTCTTGTTCCATTCTACCTTTGACTGAACAGGGATCTGCTCGCTCCAGCACAACTCGCAGGCCGTCCAGACTCGATATGGGGGCACCCAGATCCAGAGGCTCAGTCTCGCCGCTCTATTATAAAATAAAATTTGAAGGTCAACATGTTAGTATCCTCACCTGTTGTGCAGAAATCTAAATACTGCTGCTGCGCGTGTTCCTTTGCTTAGTTTATAAATCACCTTTCAGCTCTGGTCTACTGTATAATACAGTTATAATGCCTGGAAACCCACAAGACTAAAATAAATCTGACAGGGGTTTAGGGGGAGGAGTAGAGTCGGCATGTTTGAGGAGTGTCGTCATTCTTAATTATAGCCCCGGTGTTTCGTCTTAGCAGGCTGGGCTGAGTCAGAGTGCTAACCACTGTGTAGAGATGGAAAAGGATGCGGTCGTTTTACCCCCTTAACCATGATACTCCACCCTGTGGCACAGTCACACACTACACAGGCTGCTGTCTGGACACACAGGAGCTTCAAAAGGATTAAGGCACTGGAGACAACTTACTATTTTGGCCACAAGATCAGCGAGGTGGAGACCATATTTGGCCACCACGGGCCGCAGGACCTCAGTGACTGGCTTGGTCGGCTTGGCTTTCAGCCCCACGGAGCGGTTAATGGGCACCAGATCCAACCTACCAGTGAGCCAAGAGCATCAAAGTAAATGTGACAGCAATGAAAGCAGAAACGCAAAATGAGAAACTGAAGGCGATTAACAGACTCAAGGGAACACTGATCGGTTGTTCATACCTAAACAATGTGCGCTTCTCCAGTCTCAGGTCTCTGGAGCTTAGTGTCATACAGTCTTGGTCCAACACTAAAGGCTAAAAGGGAAAAAAAAAA